>NC_037675.1:6202877-6211091 GCF_003255815.1 Theropithecus gelada
GCCTGGGCAACAAGAGCGAAACTCCGTCTCAAAAAAAAAAAAAAATAAAATAAATAAATAAAATAAAATAAAAGGGAATTAACTGTACCCTAAAAAGATAGGGTGGTAAGTTTATCATAACTCATGTTGTTAAAGGTACCTTTTTGGGGTCTACTCTTTGACCTAATAATTCTTATGGATGCCTGGTCTGAAGAAATCATCTTAAAGATAATGCTTTATGCCGGGCGCGGTGGCTCAAGCCTGTAATCCCAGCACTTTGGGAGGCCGAGGCGGGTGGATCACGAGGTCAGGAGATCGAGACCATCCTGGCTAACATGGTGAAACCCCGTCTCTACTAAAAATACAAAAAACTAGCCGGGTGTGGTGGCGGGCGCCTGTAGTCCCAGCTACAGGCTGAGGCAGGAGAATGGCGTGAACCTGGGAGGCGGAGCTTGCAGTGAGCCAAGATCGCGCCACTGCACTCCAGCCTGGGTGACACAGCGCGAGACTCCGTCTCAAAAAAAAAAAAAAAAAAAAGGAAAAAAAGAAAAAGATAATGCTTTATGCATAATAGTGTTAACCATACAGTGAAAACTGGAAAACAATTCATATGTTTGGCAATAGCAAAATGGTTAAGCAAATCATGGATGAATTATTAGACAACAAGCAAACAAAGTTTACAGAGAGGTATAATAACCTGGCAGAGTGCTTATGTTATGATGTTAGGCTTTGAAAATGATCTATACAATTATATGCATGGTTTATCAGTTAAATATTGCTGTGTAACAAACCATTACAAAATGTAGGGCTTAAAACAACACATATTTATTATTTCAGAGTGCATGGGTCAGCCTAGGTTGAGTCCTTTCCTTCAGAGTTTGTCATGAGGTTACAATCAAAGTATTGCCCAGGGCTGTGTTCCCATCTGAAGACTTGACTGGTGCAGTATCTGCTCCCAAGCTCAGTCTCATAGATTTTGTCTGGATTTAGCTCCTTGAGGCTGTTGGAATGAGGCTTCCCTCAGTTGACCAGGCAGCTGCCTCTATCAGGGCAGGCATGTGAGAAGAGCCAAAGAGAGAAAATGCTGGCACGATGCAATTCAGTCTTTTATGACCTAATCTTGAAATTGACATTGACACTTTTGCTGTATTCTGTTTGTTAGAAGCAAGTCACTAACTAAGGTTCAGCCCACACTCAAGGGGAAGGAATTATAGAAAAGTGTGAGTACTAGAAGATGGGATGAATGAAGGCCATTTTAGAAGACTGCATATTATACAAGTCATAATTTTTAACTTTGTTAAAACCACATGGATAGGATAAAAGTTGGAAGGACATACACAGCAAAATGATTACTGTGACTCTTTCTGAGTTGAAGGATTCGAATATTGATTCATTCCTTCTTAAATGCTTCTGTACTGAATAGGCAACCTAGAAATAAATCCATATATTTAGACCCAACTGACTTTTGAGAGGACAAACATTGGGGAAAGGATACCCTCTTCAACCAATGGTGCTGGAAAACTGAATATACATAGGAGAAAAATGAAACTAGACGCCTATCACCACACACAAAATCAACTCAAAATGGATGAAACACTTAAATATAAGACTTGGAACTCTAAAGCTACCAGAAGAAAACAAGCGAAATGCTTCAGAACATTGCTCTAGGCAAAAATTTAATGGCAAAGACTCCAAAAGCACAGGCTACAAAAACAAAAGTAGAAAATCGAGTCTGTATTAGACTAAAAAGCTTCTGCTCGGCAAAGGAAACAATCAACAGAGTGAAGAGACAACCTGTTGAGGTCGGGCGCGGTGGCTCAAGCCTGTAATCCCAGCACTTTGGGAGGCCGAGACGGGCGGATCACGAGGTCAGGAGATCAAGACCATCCTGACTAACACGGTGAAACCCTGTCTCTACTAAAAAATACAAAAAACTAGCCGGGCGAGGTGGTGGGCGCCCGTAGTCCCAGCTACTCGGGAGGCTGAGACAGGAGAATGGCGTAACCCTGGGAGGCGGAGCTTGCAGTGAGCTGAGATCCAGCCACTGCACTCCAGCCTGGGCGACAGAGTGAGACTCCATCTCAAAAAAAAAAAAAAAAAAAAAAAAAAAAATGAAGAGACAACCTGTTGAATGGGAGAAAATTGCCAGCTATTCATCCCCAAGGGACTAATATCCGGAATATACAAGGAACTCAAACAACTCAACAGTGAAAAACCAAATCCCATCAAAAAGTGGGCAAGAAGTCAGGTGTGGTGGCTCATGCGTGTAATCTCAGCACTTTGGGAGGCTCAGGTGGGAAAATTGCCTAAGCCCAGGAGTTCAAGACCAGCCTGAGCAATATGATGAAACCCTGTCTCTACAAAAAATATAAAAATTAGCCAGGAGTGGTGGTACACACTGTAGTCTCAGCTACTAGGGAGGCTGAGGTGAGAGGATGGCTTGAGCCCGGGAGGTTGAGACTGCAGTGACCCAAGACTGTACCACTGCACACTCCAGCCTGGGCAACACAGCGGGGCTCAAAAAAGAACATGGATAGACATTTCTCAAAAGAAGACATACAAATGACTAGCAAATATGTGACAAAATGCTCAATAACACTAATTACTAAAAAAATGCAGATCAAAATCACAATGAGAGGTTATCCCACTCCAGTTAAATGGCTATTACTACAAGACAAAAAATAACAAATGCTGTGAGAAGTCTGAGAAAAGAGAACTCTTATAGATGGTTGGTGGAAATGTAAATTATTATAGTCACTATAAAAAACAGTATGGGGGTTTCTCAAAAACTAAAAATGGACTTATCATATGATCCAGCAATCCCACTGCAAGTCAGTGTATTGAAGAGACACCTGCACCCTCATATTTATTGCAGCACTATTCACATAGCTCAGATATGAAGTCACTGTAGGTGTCCAACAACAGATTAGTGGATAAAGCAAATGTGGTATATATTCATAGTAGAATGCCATTCAGCCAGAAAAAAGAATGACATCCTGTCATTTATGGCAACATGAGTGAGCCTGGAGGATGTTGTTACAAACAGATACGATGTTTTGTTTTGGGCAGACAAGAGAGGGTGGATACCCACACCTGCCTTCCAGAAAAAAAAAAAAAAAATTTATTTTTTTGCTTTGAGACAGAGTCTTGCTCTGTTGCCCAGGAGGGCAGTAATGCGATCACTGCTCAATGCAACCATGACATCTCGAGCTCAAATGATCCTCCCACCTCAGCCTCCTGAGTAGCTGAGACCACAGGTGTGTGCCACTATGCCCACCTAATTTTTTTTTTTTTAACGTAGAGATGAGGTCTCACCATGTTTCCAAGGCTGGTCTCAAACTCCTGGGCTCAAGCAATCCTCCTACCTCAGCCTCTCAAAGTGCTGGGATTACAGCCGTGAGCCACTGTGCCAGGCTGAAAAATATCCTTTATAAAGCAAGCTTTCTTGGTAAAGCATGCCGCTGGTCATGCTTCAGACTTTCTTGCGAAATTTGTAACCACTGGGGAGGAGTTTAAACATTTGTATGAGGAGTTATCTATGTTATAGGCATTGCTTCTTTGTGAGGGGTAATCTACGCTCTGGACATTGTTTAAAGACCTTGCGGCAGAAGAAGTCAAACATTATCCATTATGGCAGTTTCACTTCAAAATGGTATCATTCTTGCCAAGCAACATGCTGTTTTCCTATAGGGCAGACAGTGAGAGGTTGGTTAATGGATACAAAATTACCGCTAGATAGGGGCAATGAGTTCTGGTTTTCTGCAGCCCTATAGGGTGAATACGATTAACTATATTTATTTATTTTATTTATTTTTTTGAGACGGCATCTCGCTCTATCGCCCAGATTGGAGTACAGTGGCGTGATCTCAGCTCACTTTAACCTCCACCTCCTGGGTTCCAGTGATTCTCCTGCCTCAGTCTCCTGAGTAGCTGGGACTACAGACACGTGCCACCACGCCAAGCTAATTTTTGTATTTTTAGTAGAGACGGGGTTTCACTGTGGTAGCCAGGATGGTCTCGATCTCCTGACCTCGTGATCCACCCGCCTCGGTCTCCCAAAATGCTGGGATTACAGGCATAAGCCACTCCGCCCAGTCTATATATACACACACACACACACACACACACACATACATATATATATATACACATTTTTTTTTTTCCCCCAAAAAGCTAGAAGATAGGGTTTTGAACGTTCATGTATTAGGCCATTCTTGCATTGCTCGAAAGAAATACCTGAGGCTGGGTAATTTATAAAGAAAAGAGCTGTATTTATTTATTTATTTTTATTTTATTTTATTTCTTGAGACGGAGTCTCACTCTGTCGCTCAGGCTGGAGTGCAATGGCATGATCTCGGCTCACTGCAACCTCCGCCTCCTGGGTTCAAGCAATTCTCCTGCCTCAGCCTCCGGAATAGCTGGAGTTACAGGCACCTGGCACCATGCCTGGCTAATTTTTGTATTTTTAGTAGAGACGAGAGACGGGGTTTCTCCATGTTGGCCCAGCTGGTCTCGAACTGCTGACCTTGTGATCCGCCCACCTCGGCCTCCCAAAGTGCTGAGATTACAGGCATGAGCCACTGTGCCCGGCCAGAAAAGAGCTTTAATTGGGTCTCGGTTCTACAGGCTATACAGGAAACATGATGCTAGCATCTGCTCTGCTTCCAGGGAGGCCTCAGGAAACTTACTATCATGGTGGACGGTGAAGAGGCAGTAGGCAGGTCAGTCACATGGACAGACCTGGAGCAAGAGAGAGATGAGGAAGTGCCACACAAATGGCCAGGTCTCGCGGGAACTCACTCACTATCATAAGGACAGTACCAAGGGGATGGCACTAAATCAGAGATGAGAAACCTCCCCCATTGAGGCAGGAGAATAGTGTCTGGAAGCAGGGAACTTAAGGCCAGCTGGTACTGACTTCTTACAGCTGAATCAAGGGAAAACACAAAGTCTCGGGGCAGGGAATCTGAGGCCAATTCATGATAATTTCCTAAAGCAGCATCAAAAGGGAAACACCTGGGTCTGGGGCAGGCCCCCGCCCCCGCAAGGCAGTTAACACCAACTTTCTACAGCTGAACTAAAAGGAACCCACGCACTCCCCACCCCCGCCCCCACCACCCAACTACCACCTGAGTAGCAAAGGATCAAAGGCTGCTCTTCTGCACCCCTGCGGCTTCCACCACTCTCAGATAGAAAGAGAGAGTGCCTTGGATTGGCAGCAGGCCAAGCACAGGCCATCCCTTCATCTGCAAGCGGTGCCAGTTCACCTTGGCCTTTAATTAGCCACAGGCCAAATCCTTCATCTAGATCAGGAGTAGCCGACAGGGACCTCAAATGGAGTATTTAAAACCCAGAAAACTTTGTAACTGGGTCCTTCAGCCATTTGCTCCAGCCCACTCCCTCCCTGTGGAGTGCTGTCTCACCTTTTTTTTTTTTTTAAATTTATTGAGATTCAGAGTTGCTCTGTCGTCCAGGCTGGAGTGCAGTGGCTCGATCTTGGCTCACAGCAATTTCTGTTGCCTGGGTTCAAGAGATTCTCATGCCTCAGCGTCCTGAGTAGCTGGGATTACAGATGCACACCACCATGCTCGGCTAATTTTTTTTTGTATTTGAGTACATTGTATTTGAGTATTTTGATGAGCCCAGACAGCGTCATTACCACATTCTCATTACTGGGTTCGTTTCCAAGCTGGTATCCTGCTTCCCTCTCTGGTCCTTCCCAAGCCATTCTACCAAGGCATGACTCATGACTTCCTGTCGCCTGGACCTCAAGGCCCCTTGAGCATTCAGCCTTTCAGCCTCACCTCCCATCATGACCTCAGGCAAGTCCTTCTGCTGTAACTGAACTAGGACTCTAAACATATGGAACTCATGCCTGCCTCCTGCCTTGGCTATACCTGATCCTCCCCCTTGGAAAACCCTCTTCTTTTTTCTCTGCTTCAAGGCCCAGTTTAAGTTTCACCTGCTCATAGGGCCTGATATGGTTTGGCTCTTTGTTCCCACCCAAATTTCATCTTTTTTTTTTTTTTTTTTTTGAGATGGAGTCTTGCTCTGCTGTCCAGGCTGGAGAGCAGTGGCACAATCTAGGCTCACCGCAACCTTTGCCTCAGGGGTTCTAGCAATTTTCGTGCCTCAGTCTCCCAAGTAACTGGGACTACAGGTGCACACTGCCATGTCCGGCTGATTTTTTTTTTGTACTTTAGTAGAGACAGGGTTTCACCATGTTGCCCAGGCTGGTCTCGAACTCCTGAGTTCAGGCAATCCACCCACCTCGGCCTCCCAAAGTGTTAGGATTACAGGCGTGAGCCACTGCACCCAGCCATCCAAATTTCATCTTGCAGCTTCCATGATTCCCACATGTTGTGGGAGGGAGCCGGTGGGAGACTATTAAATTATGGGGATGGGTCTTTCCCGTGCTGTTCTTGTGATAGTGAATGGATCTCATGAGATCTGATGGTTTTTAAAATGGGAGTTGCTCTGCACATGCTCTTTTTTTGCCTGCTGCCATCCACGTAAGATGTGACTTGCTTCTTGCCTTCCACCATGATTGTGAGGCCTCCCCAGCCATGTGGAACTGTAAGTCCAGTAAACCTCTTTCTTTTGTAAATTGCCTAGTCTTGGATATATCTTTATCAGTAGCATGAAAACGGACTAATACAGGGCCCTTCATTTTATTTTTTGAGACGGAGTCTCGCTCTGTCGCCCAGGCTGGAGTGCAGTGGCGCCATCTCGGCTCACTGCAAGCTCTGGCTCCCAGGTTCATGCTGTTCTCCTGCCTCAGCCTCCTGAATAGCTGGGGCTACAGGCGCCTGCCACCACACCCGGGTAATTTTTTTGTATTTTTAGTAGAGACGAGGTTTCACCGTGTTAGCCAGGATGGTCTTGATCTCCTGACCTCGGGATCCGCTACCGGGCACTTCTTGACTAACCCAGCATTCCTACTAGGGATCCTGGTGTACAGTATTGACTTACAACAGTCCAACCTTTGGTATACTTTGAAATGCCTCTTCCCTCCTTCTCTCTTGCATGACAATGGTAGCTAATAGAGCTTTAGGTCAGCTTCCTATGGAGTGTTTATGTGCTGTCTGTGAATTATCTCATTTAATTATCAAAACAAGCAAAGTAGCTGTTTTAATGCCCATTTTATAGATGAGGGAGTCAAGGCTGCAAACTATTAGGCATCTGACCTGAGGTCACACAGCTAGGGAATGGCAGAGCCAAGTTTCTAAGAGCAAATATCAGTCTGTTTTAACCTCTCCTGTGCTTGACCTGGGAGCTGCTCATAATCCTGAAAGACACAATCCTGAATGCCATTATCCCAAATGTCGAAATCCCAAAAGATCAAAATCTCATGAACATAATTCAGAAAAAAAAAATTATTTAAAAGGTATTTGTTTACGTATTAAAAAGTAGATATATTTGAGAAACATACAAAAACGTGATAGAACACTTCATAGGCCAGTTTACACAATAAAATGGGCAATAACATTCACATTTTTGCAAGCATAAACACTTAGATATACTAACAGCAATTGTGTGGGTATAGCAGTTATAAGGAGGAGGACTGTGTTCATAAAGAAATAGATCAAAGGCCGGGCGTGGTGGCTCACGCCTGTAATCCCAGTACTTTGGGAGGCTGAGGTGGGCAGATCACTTGAGATCAGGAATTTGAGACCAACCTGGTCAACACCGTGAAACCCCGTCTCTACTAAAAATACAAAAAAAAAAAAAAAAAAAAAAAAAGAAAAAAAAATTAGCTGGGCTTGGTGGTGGGCACCTGTAATCCCAGCTACTCGGGAGGCTGAGACAGGTGAACTGCTTGAACACGGGAGGCAGAGGTTGCAGTGAGCCAAGATTGCACCACCGCACTCCAGCCTGGATAATAGAGTGAGACTCTGTCTCAAAAAAAAAAAAAAAAAAAAAGGAAAAAAAAAAAGAAATAGATCAAAAAGAGAAATGTATAAACACATATCACTACGGTTGGTAATTATGTGCACCCAGCTTTGTAAATATGGTCATCTGAAAGATCATGACGAACAACCTAAGTCTTTTGATGAGAGAGATAAAAAACCACGATGAGTCACCACGACATATGCAATCACCCAAAGAGCTGTGATCACAAGAAAATTCATCTCTCACAAATGTAGGTGTACAGAAAGGATATCTCTTCATTAAGGAAGTTTCAACATTTTTTTTTTTTTTTTTTTTTTTTTTTTTTTTTTTTCGTTTTTTGCC
>NC_037675.1:6540554-6631804 GCF_003255815.1 Theropithecus gelada
GATCTTTCCTGCTTTCTCTTGTGGGCATTTAGTGCTATAAATTTCCCTCTACACACTGCTTTAAATGTGTCCCAGAGATTCTGGTATGTTGTATCTTTGTTCTCATTGGTTTCAAAGAACATCTTTATTTCTGCCTTCATTTCGTGATGTACCCAGTAGTCATTCAGGAGCAGGTTGTTCAGTTTCCATGTAGTGGAGCAGTTTTGATTGAGTTTCTTAGTCCTGAGTTCTAGTTTGATTGCACTGTGGTCTGAGAGACAGTTTGTTATAATTTCTGTTCTTGTACATTTGCTGAGGAGTGCTTTACTTCCAATTATATGGTCAATTTTGGAGTAAGTACGATGTGGTGCTGAGAAGAATGTATATTCTGTTGATTTGGGGTGGAGAGTTCTATAGATGTCTATTAGGTCTGCTTGCTGCAGAGATGAGTTCAATTCCTGGATATCCTTGTTAACTTTCTGTCTTGTTGATCTGTCTAATGTTGACAGTGGAGTGTTGAAGTCTCCCATTATTATTGTATGGGAGTCTAAGTCTCTTTGTAAGTCTCTAAGGACTTGCTTTATGAATCTGGGTGCTCCTGTATTGGGTGCATATATATTTAGGATAGTTAGCTCTTCCTGTTGAATTGATCCCTTGACCATTATGTAATGGCCTTCTTTGTCTCTTTTGATCTTTGATGGTTTAAAGTCTGTTTTATCAGAGACTAGGATTGCAACCCCTGCTTTTTTTTGTTCTCCATTTGCTTGGTAAATCTTCCTCCATCCCTTTATTTTGAGCCTATGTATGTCTCTGCGTGTGAGATGGGTCTCCTGAATACAGCAGACTGATGGGTCTTGACTCTTTATCCAGTTTGCCAGTCTGTGTCTTTTCATTGGAGCATTTAGTCCATTTACATTTAAGGTTAAGATTGTTATGTGTGAACTTGATCCTGCCATTATGATATTAACTGGTTATTTTGCTCGTTAGTTGATGCAGTTTCTTCCTAGCCTCGATGGTCTTTACATTTTGGCATGTTTTTGCAATGGCTGGTACCGGTTGTTCCTTTCCATGTTGAGTGCTTCCTTCAGGGTCTCTTGTAAGGCAGGCCTAGTGGTGACAAAATCTCTAAGCATTTGCTTATCTGTAAAGGATTTTATTTCTCCTTCACTTATGAAACTGAGTTTGGCTGGATATGAAATTCTGGGTTTAAAATTCTTTTCTTTAAGAATGTTGAATATTGGCCCCCACTCTCTTCTGGCTTGTAGAGTTTCCCCCGAGAGATCTGCTGTGAGTCTGATGGGCTTCCCTTTGTGGGTAACCCGACCTTTCTCTCTGGCTGCCCTTAAGATTTTTTCCTTCATTTCGACTTTGGTGAATCTGGCAATTATGTGTCTTGGAGTTGCTCTTCTCGAGGAGTATCTTTGTGGCGTTCTCTGTATTTCCTGGATTTGAATGTTGGCCTGCCCTACTAGGTTGGGGAAGTTCTCCTGGATGATATCCTGAAGAGTGTTTTCCAACTTGCTTCCATTTTCCCCCTCACTTTCAGGCACCCCAATCAGACGTAGATTTGGTCTTTTTACATAATCCCATACTTCTTGCAGGCTTTGTTCATTTCTTTTTCTTCTTTTTTCTTTTGGTTTCTCTTCTCGCTTCATTTCATTCATTTGATCTTCAATCGCTGATACTCTTTCTTCCAGTTGATCGAGTCGGTTACTGAAGCTTGTGCATTTGTCTCGTATTTCTCGTGTCATGGTTTTCATCTCTTTCATTTCGTTTATGACCTTCTCTGCATTAATTACTCTAGCCGTCAATTCTTCCACTTTTTTTTCAAGATTTTTAGTTTCTTTGCGCTGGGTACGTAATTCCTCCTTTAGCTCTGAGAAATTTGATGGACTGAAGCCTTCTTCTCTCATCTCGTCAAAGTCATTCTCCGTCCAGCTTTGATCCGTTGCTGGCGATGAGCTGCGCTCCTTTGCCGGGGGAGATGTGCTCTTATTTTTTGAATTTCCAGCTTTTCTGCCCTGCTTTTTCCCCATCTTTGTGGTTTTATCTGCCTCTGGTCTTTGATGATGGTGATGTACTGATGGGGTTTTGGTGTAGGTGTCCTTCCTGTTTGATAGTTTTCCTTCTAACAGTCAGGACCCTCAGCTGTAGGTCTGTTGGAGATTGCTTGAGGTCCACTCCAGACCCTGTTTGCCTGGGTATCAGCAGCAGAGGCTGCAGAAGATAGAATATTTCTGAACAGCGAGTGTACCTATCTGATTCTTGCTTTGGAAGCTTCCTCTCAGGGGTGTACTCCACCCTGTGAGGTGTGGGGTGTCAGACTGCCCCTAGTGGGGGATGTCTCCCAGTTAGGCTACTCAGGGGTCAGGGACCCACTTGAGCAGGCAGTCTGTCCCTTCTCAGATCTCAACCTCCTTGTTGGGAGATCCACTGCTCTCTTCAAAGCTGTCAGACAGAGTCGTTTGCGTCTGCAGAGGCTTCTGCTGCTTTTTTGTTGTTGTTGTTGTTGTTGTGTAGCTGTGCCCTGTCCCCAGAGGTGGAGTCTACAGAGACAGGCAGGTTTCCTTGAGCTGCTGTGAGCTCCACCCAGTTGGAGCTTCCCAGCAGCTTTGTTTACCTACTTAAGCCTCAGCAATGGCGGGCGCCCCTCCCCCAGCCTCGCTGCTGCCTTGCCGGTAGATCACAGACTGCTGTGCTAGCAATGAGGGAGGCTCCGTGGGCGTGGGACCCTCCCGGCCAGGTGTGGGATATGATCTCCTGGTGTGCCTGTTTGCTTAAAGCGCAATATTGGGGTGGGAGTTACCCGATTTTCCAGGTGTTGTGTGTCTCAGTTCCCCTGGCTAGGAAAAGGGATTCCCTTTGCGCTTCCCAGGTGAGGCGATGCCTCGCCCTGCTTCAGCTCTCGCTGGTCGGGCTGCAGCAGCTGACCAGCACCGATCGTCGGGCACTCCCTAGTGAGATGAACCCAGTACCTCAGTTGAAAATGCAGAAATCACCGGTCTTCTGTGTCGCTCGCGGTGGGAGTTGGAGACTGGAGCTGTTCCTATTCGGCCATCTTGCTCCGCCTATTCATTTATTTTCTATAGAGACTGGGACTTACTATGTTGTCTGGGTTGGTCTCAAACTCCTGGGCTCAAGCAATCCTCTCACCTCGGCCTCCCAATGTGCTGGAATTACAGGCGTGAGTCACTGTGCCCAGCCCAATGTTACTATCAATAAGTAAGTACTTACTCTTGCCATTTTGTTATTTATTTTCTGGTTGTTTTGTGGTCTTTTCTTCTTTATTTTCTTCCTTTTAGTGAAGTGATTTTCTCTGGTAGTATGTTTTAATTTCTTGCTTTTTATTTTCTGTGTGTCTGTTGTAGGTTTTTTGTTTGTTTTGTTTTTCTGTTTTGAAACAGGTTTTCACTGTCACCCAGACTGGAGTGCAGTGGAAAAATCATAGGTCACTGAAGCCTCTACTTCCTGGGCTCAGGCAATCCTCCCACCTCAGCCTCTCAAATAGCAGGGACTACAGGCATGCGCCATCATACTTGGCTAATTTTTTTCTATTTCTTTGTAAAGGCAGGGTCTCACTATGTTGCCTAGGCTGGTCTTGAGCTCCTGGGCTCAAGCAAACCTCCCATCTTGGCCTCCCAAAGTGTTGGGATTACAGGCGTGAGCCAACATACCAGACCTGTTGTAGGTTTTTTGATTTGAGATTACCATGAGGCTTGCAAATAATACCTTACAACTTATTATTTTAAACTGATGACAACTTAACACTGATTGTATAAACAAACTAACAGACAAAGAGAAAACTAATAAAAACGCTACACTTCAACTTTCTTTGTTTCTACTTCATCTTTGAAGGGTATTTTCTTTGCATATACTTTTCTAGGATAAAAGTTTTTTTCCTTCAGCACTGTAAATATGTCCTGCCACTCTCTCCTGGCCTATAAAGTTTTCACTGAAAAGTCTGCTGCCAGATGTGTTGGAGCTCCATTGTATGTTATTAGTTTCTTTTCTCTTGCTTTTAGGATCCTTTCTTTATCCTTGACTTTTCAGAGTTTGATTATTATATGTCTCGAGTTAGTCTTATTTGGGTTAAATCTGTTTAGTATTCTAGAACTTTCTTGCACTTGAATATTGATACCTCTTCCCCTAGGTTTGGGAAGTTATCAGTTATCATCCCTTTGAATAAACTTTGAATAAACTTTCTATCCCTTGCTCTCTCTCTCTCTTTACACCCTCTTTAAGGCCAATAACTCTTAGATTTTTTTTTTTTTTTTGAGGCTATTTTCTAGATCCTGTAGGCATGTTTCATTGTTTTTTATTCTTTATTCTCTTGTCTCCTCTGACTGTGTATTTTCAAATAGCCTGGCTTTAAGCTCACTAATTCTTTCTTCTGCTTGACCAGTTCTGATGGTGAGAGACTCTGGTGCATTCTTCAGTATGGCAATTGCATTTTTCTACTCCAGAATATCTGCTTGAGTCTTTTTAATTACTTTAGTATCTTTGTTAAATTTATCTGATAGGATTCTGAATTCCTTCTCTGTGTTTTCTTAAATTTCATTGAGTTTCCTCAAAGCAGCTCTTTTGAATTATCAGTCTGAAAGGTCACATATCTCTGACTCTCCAGATTGGTCACTGGTGACTTATTTAGTTCGTTTGGTGAGGTCATGTTTTCCGGGATGGTCTTGATGCTTGTGGATGCTCATTGGCATATGGGCATTGAAGTATTTATTGTAGTTTTTGCAGTCTGGGCTTGTTTATACCCATCTTTCTTAGGAAGGTTTCCCAGGCATTTGAAGGGACTTGAGTGTTGTGATCTAAGTTTTCGGTCACTGCATCCATACATGAATTAGGGGGCACCCCAAACCCAGTAATACTGTGGCTCATACAGACTCACAGGGGTACTGCCTTGGCAGTCTTGAATAAGATCTGGAAGAGTTCTCTGGATTACCAGGCAGAGGTTCTTGTTCTCTTCCCTTACTTTCCCCCAAACAAATAGAGCCTCTTTGTCTGTGCCAAGCTGCCTGTGTGACACAGCACCTCTGTAGCTACTACCACTGAGACTGCACTGGGACAGATCTGAAGCCAACACAGCACTGGGTCTCGCCTAAGGCCTGTGGTAATCACTGCCTGTTTGCCCAAGGCCCTAGTGCTCTATAATCAGCAAGTGGTAAAGCCAGCTAGGCTTGTGTCCTTCCCTTTAGGATGGTGAGCTCCTCTTGGCCCTGGGCAGGTCTAGAGATGCTCTCTGGGAGCCAGGGCCTTGAGTTGGAAACCTTAGGAATCTGCCTGGTACTCTATTCCACTGCAGCTGAGCTAGCACCCAAGCCACAAGACAAAGTCCTTCCCACCCTTTCCTTCCCATTCTACAAGTAGAGGAGTCTCTCCCCATGGCTACCATCATCCCAGGCCTGTGGTGAGTACAACTTGGCTACCACTGATATTCACTTGAGGCCCGAGAGCTCTTCAGTCAGCTTGTGGTGAATGATACCAAGCCTGAGATTCTCCCTTCAGGGCAGTGGGCTATCCTCTGGCCCAGGGCAGGTCCAGAAATATCAAGGCCCATAATGAGTATTGTCTGGGTATCTTTGTGGATTATTCAGAACCCAAGGGTTCTTTAGTAAGCAGGTGATGGATCCTGACAGGACTGGGTCCTTCCCTTCAAAGCAGCAGGTTCCCTTCTGGCCCAAGGTGTGTCTAGAAATGTTGTCCAGGAGCTAGGGCCTGGAATGAAGGCCTCAGGACTCTGCCTGGTGCCCTATCCTACTTTGGCTAAGCTAGTATCCAAGTTGCAAAATAAAGTCCTCTTTACTCTTCCCCCTCTTCTCCTTAAGTGGAGGGAAAGAATCTCTTCCAGAGCTGCCTGCTGCACTGCCTGGGGCTGGGGTGGGTCGGGGAGTGGTGCAAGCACTTTCTTGGCTTCCCTGGCTGGTGTCTCACTAGGTCATTTGCCCTGCAAATCCACTGGTGCCAAGCCTAGCACAGTACCAAGACTTGCCCAGGAATTGCAGTCCTTGTGGTCTAGATTGTCTCTCAAGTTTATTTAGAACCCTAGAGCACTGTAGCCCACGATGGCAGGGCTTGCTGGAACTCAGGTTCCAACTGCTGGGATGGGAGATTTCCCTCTGGCTAGGGCTGGTCTACATGCTCCCGCCATGGGTGCCAGCTGAGTTCTGCCTGGTGTTGCTTTCCACTGTGACCAGGCAGCACTGAGTTCCAATGCAAAGTCCCACAATCACTGTTTCTCTCCTGCCCACAAGTGCAGATTATCTGTCTGTACCACAGGCTGCTGCAGGGGAAATGAGGAGGGGATGGCACCAGCAACTCAGGACTATCTTTCTTACCCTCTTCAGTGCCTATTTCAGTGATATGAAGTTAAAACGAGGTACTGTGATCGCTCACCTGATTTTTGGTTTTTATGAAGGTGCTTTTTTGTTCACTTTGGTGTTCCTATGGGGAGGATGAGCAGTGAAGGCTTCTACTCAGCCATCTTGCTCCACCTCCATCTGTTTTGTTTTCTCTTTAACTTTTTGGTCTATTTTCTAGAAGTTTTACACTACTTGATATTTTAATATTTTATTGCATTTAAAATCTCTGCTGTACTATTTTTACTTGTGAAGAACATTTTTTGTTCTTTTAATAGTCCTTCTTAAGTAGTATTATTTACTTTTTGGATGTAATATATTTGATTTGTTTTCTGATAATATTAATTATGGTGTTTTTCCCCCTCCTTTCTTTCTTTAAAGCGTCCTGCCTGCTTTGTATCTATTCCATCTCAGTTTTCACCTACTCTTTGTTTGGGTAACTTTCAAGTAGAAACCTTCCTCGAAAGGCTGGTGATCCTTTGCTGGCTATTCATATTGAAGAGTGAGGCACTAAAAGCCTGATTAGGGGATCTGTCTTTGTGTGGAAAGGGCTCGTTGACTGTGGGCCTCACTGTAGGGTGATGGAGCAGAAGTCCAGCGGGTTCACTGGGAACCCCAGATAGGAATATCTATAGGTTTTTGCCATTGGCTTGATCAGTTTCCTCAGAGAGAAATTCTTTTGTCTCATGCCAGGAGGTTAGAGATTAACAGAAGCATTTTGGGGGCAGAGTGTGGGAAGTTGTACAGTTGTGAGGTCTCACTATTCAGAATGCCGTATGTGCCACCACAATCTCCTCTTCCCACCTGTAACTCCTGGGAACTATGAAACTGTTCTCCATTTTTATAATTTTGTCACTTAAGGAAAATTTTTTAAGTGGAATCATGCAATATACATCTTTTGGGACTGACTTTTACACTCAACATAATTATCTGGAGATTGATCTAAGTTGTTAGGTGTATAAATAGTTTCCCTTTATTCTAGTAGAATTACGTGGTATGGACACACCACAGTTTATTTAACCATTCACCCATTGAAGGACATCTGGATTGCCTCCAGTTTTTTACTGTTATGAGTAAAGCAGCTATAAACATCCATATACAGATTTTTGTGTGAAATGTATTTTTGTTTCTCTGGGATAAATGCCCAGGAATGCAATTGCCGGGTTGTATGGTAGTTGCATGTTTAGTTTTTTATGAAACTCCCATTTTCCAGTATGACTGTTTTTGCATTTTAAACAAAAACTTAATTAAACATAGAACTGCAGGTCCAAAGTTCTTTTCCTTCTACTCTTTGAAGATGTTATTCCATTTCCCTGCATTCAATGTTGCTGTTGAGAAGTTAGATATCAGTCTCACTCTTACTTCTTTGTAGGTGATCTTTTCCTCTCTGGAAGCTTATAGAACTTTATTGAAAAAATTTTTCCAGCCTCTACATTACAGACAAAAGAATTTCATTTTTGACTTTCAGATTTTTAAGATTCCACTGAAATGTATCTAGATGTGAATTTTTACTTACAGACTTAGTTGGGAATGCAATGGATTATTTCCATATTAACGTGCATTCTTTTGTATTCTGGGAAATTCTTGGTTATTATTTTTTCAAATATTTTCTCTACTCTATTTAGTCTTTTGGGGCTTCTAGTATATAGATAGTGCATTAGTTATCTACTGTTGCATTAAAAACTACCCTAAAACTTAACGGCTTAAAACAGCATTAAGCCTTTATTATCTTGTGCAATTTCTTGAGGTCAGGAATCTGGGGTGACTTAGCTGGGTGTTTCTGGTTCAGAGTCTGTCAAAGTTGGAGTCAAGATGTTGGTCAAGGCTGAAATCATCTGAAGACTCGTATTATTTGTGCCTTACGCCCTGCTAGTGTATGCACATGAACATGTTTAGGGGGGTGGAGCGGGGGCAGGTAGCAGCTTGGGGGAAACAGCCAGCTCTTCCTCTACCTTCATCCCCAGGGCCTAGTACATCCCCCAGCACACAGGAGATGCTGAGTAAATATGTATTGAGAGGAGAACAACATTAATAACAACACAATGGTTGTTATCTTTTAAGCACTTGTTGTGTGTCCCTATAACCCTACAAGCACCCTCTGAGGTAGGCACTGACATTTCCATTCTGGAGGGACCTCAAGGCTGGAGAGGGGCTCTGGCAGAACTAAGTTCAGATCTTCCCACTCTGTTCTAGCCCTAAAATTGGGAGAATGGAATAGGAGAATGAGGAGTTCAGGACATCCAGCCCTGAAAGAGGGGACCAGGTCAGTGCCCTAAAACCAAGGGTTCCAAGCAGTGTTCCCTGGGCCTCCCCACGTGCCTGGGAGCAGAGGCCTGAAGCTTCTGCCACAAGACACACATTGCTGGAAATCAGGGTGCTGGGGCCAGGCCAGCATTTGCCTTCTCCCCCACGTCTCGGCAAAGCCACTCGAGAGTCTCTCATCCCCCAGCAGGAAAAGCATATGTTCTTTCCATATAGAGGAGAAATTGTTCCACCAGTGAGTAAGCCTCTTGGCTGCAGTGCCTGGCCCAGCCCGCAGAACACTGGACAGGAAGCTGGGCTTCGCTGGTTACCACTCTTGGAACTGGGACAGGGCTGGCTGACACCCTTGGAGACAACAATGGGCCTTCGGATGGGCTGGGGGACAGTGGGGAGGCAGGGGCTGGGATGTGCCCGGAGACATTTAGCAGTTCAGGGTAGGAGGAGCACGAGTACACCCCTGAATAGAAGCACTTTTCTCCATTCTGGCTGAGATGGGCTGGAAGTGGGGAGGGACAAGGGGACTGAGAGGGGTGGGGCAGCCTTTCCAGTCCCGTCACTGGGTCAGCCCAGGAGTCTGGGTCTGAGTCACAGGTGACTCAGGTGTGCTCAGCAAGGTGGGGCCGGTTTTCAGACTGTTATTTCCAGCTACCCAAAAAGTCTATTTGATGCCTGCACAGTCAGCAGGCGGTGACTCTTGTCCCTGGCACCTTCGTTCATCCCGCCAGTGCCGCAGGTCTTTCCAGCAGCCTCGGCTGGATGGTGCATGCTGCTCTTTCCCTCAGCTCACCTGGGTCCTGCTTCTCTCTCCACCTTTTCCCCATTTGTTAAGGACCCACTGAGAGTGGGGCTTGGAGAGTGTGGGGAGAGAAGGGACAAGGAAGCCAGGGTGTAGGAATGGGTAGGGGGCTAGCTGGTGGGGGGTAGAGGAGAAATCGGGAGGGGCTTCACATAAAAGGAAAACATTGAGAAATTGAGTACATTTAACCTGGAAAGTCAAAGACTCAAGGGAGAGGATGGTGACATGAAAACCATTTGAAGATGTGTCACAGGTCACCCCATTAAAGTGGGATTGAATTTCTTGTGGGTGTGAGCTTGAGGGGGACAAACCTTGCTATACATAAATCCCGGGCCTGCACCCTCTGAGAAGTGCTTTTGAGAAGATTTTCTGTCTTTGGACACATCCAGGACAAGGGTAGATGCCTCCCAGTCAGAAAGAGTCAGGAGGTGGACTGGAGTTTAGGTCTCAAACTGGTGGCCTGTGGGCCAGACGCAGCCCTGACAATGTGCACAATGGCCAGCACTTGTGCATGGCCACAGCAAGCTGGGGCTGAGTGGCAACTGCCTGCTCCAGCAAGGTACACACTCCCTGTTCCCCACAGCACAGCTGGTCTGGTTCAGTCATTCATTTTTCAGGACTGGCCCTTGAGGCATTTTCATCTGTGACTCTTGGAGTAGAGGCCCGGAATATACCCACCTTTCTCCCTCTCTAGTTGCACCCTGTAGGCTCAGCTGGGCCGGCTGCAGGAGGAGGAAGCAGTACCTGCTAAGACGCAGGCTCTCCCGTGGGCTCAGGGAACACCAGATAGCCTGAGCTGCCTGCCCTGACTGGAACCCCAGATAGGGCTGCCCGTGGGCTAGACATTAGCACCTCAATAAACATCGCCTTCCTTTCTCCCATCCTCAAACCTCATCGGAATAAACCCCACATTTGCAGGCATCAACTCCAAATGTGTTGAGGAGTCTAGAGGGGCAGCCCCAAGGCAGCTCTTGATTTTTATATCAGTAGTGATGGATGCTGTTTATCGGCCCCTGCCACTCCTGCCCCCGCCTCCCGTCCAGTGCTGGGCACCTTACATACAGACTCTCAATCTTCTTTTCAGCCCTGCGTGGCAGGAAAGCCCACACAGTGGCTGGGAATACTGAGTGTCACAGAAGTAAGACACTCGTCTGCCATGACTCAAGCTGGATCCTCAGCCCAGGTCAGCTGACTCTAAAGCTGGTGCTCTTTCTAGAGCGCTCATTGCCTGTGTTTTACGTGACTGCGGCACCTGCTGCTCTCTGGGGTCCTGCCTGCCTGGGAGTGGGGGTGATGGGCACCTCCCCAGTTTTCTTTCCCCCCAGGGCATCTAAGCAAGTCAGGCTGGAGATTCCCTTTGAAATGCTCTGCCTTCAGGAAACCTGGTTTGTGTCTCCTATCAAGGAAGCCTGAAGCCACGGACAGAACCTTGGGCCGGGAGTGGGAAAGCCTGGGCTCTGGGCTCACCTCCCAGGCCAGGCTGCATCACGCTCCAGCCCCTCTCTGAGCCTTAGCATCTGTGGCTGACTGAAGACTGCCTAGAGGATCCCTGGAGCAGTCCCCTAGGCATTTTTGAAGACACTGTCCCTCACACCACATCCCAAAATGTTCATTATGCAGGTTCTGCCCTCGAAGCTTTCGGGAGGACAGACGGCCCAAGGCCACCACCTGGTGGCCAATCACAGCCAGACAAGGCCAATGCATCCAGCAGCCTTGAAGGCACATAAGAAATCATAAAGCTGCAGAGGGCTAGGTCATCACCTTGAAACTCTGGGGACAGGGTGGGAGAGAACCCTGTGAGAGCAGATTGCATCTCTCCCTTCTTCCAGACATGGGAGGGGGCCCTCCAGCTTCCCAGAGGTCAATGGCTCAGATGGGAGGCATTGCCATCCTAGGACAGCTGAGAGGAAAAAAACACTTGCGTTTGGGGATCGGGCAGGTCTGGATTGGAATCTCTTGGGTTCTTAACCTTGTTCGAGTCCCTCTTCTGTGCAGTGGGCCATTTGGGACCCATCTTGCCGGGCTGTGGACCTCTCTGCCTGAACAGGGAGCCAAGGGAGGTGGCATGGGGAGAGGCTGGACCTGTGACTGAGTGCACCTTGGTGGCGCCCAGCCCTGGGGCCAACTCTCAACTGTGGCTGCACATCCTAACACCTGATGCTTAGGCAGTGCTTCTCTCAAAGCATGGTCCCCGGGCCAGCAGCAGCAGCAGCAGCAGCAGCAACAGCAGTGGGGAACTTGTTAGAATGGGGAACTTGCACATTCTCAAGCTCCACTGCAACCCACTGGGTCTCAAACTCTGGGGGTGAACCCAGCATCTGCCAGGTGATGCAGATGCTCACTGTAGTGTCAGAGGACCATGCCCAGGTGCTGGGATGGCTGAGAAAGCACCGCAGGTGACTCAAGTACCCTAGGACCAGAATCACCTGTGGTTAAAAAAAGGAACAGCTTGGCCAGGTGCGGTGGCTCACGCCTGTAATCCCAGCACTTTGGGAGGCTGAGGTGGGTGGATCACTTGAGGTCAGGAGTTTGAGACCAGACTGGCCAACATGGAGAAACCCCATCTTTACTGAAAATATAAAAATTAGCTGGGTGTGATGGTGCATGCCTGTAATCCCAGCTACTTGGGAGGCTGAGACAGGAGAATCACTTGGACCCGGGAGGTGGAGGTTGCAGTGAGCCAAGATCCAGTCACTGTACTCCAGCCTGGGTGACAGAGTGAGACTCCATCTCAAAACCAAAACCAAAACCAAACCAAAACAAAACAAAACAAAAAAAAGTTGCTTGGACACCATTCCAGTGATTTTTATTTAGTGTAAGCACTAAACTACTAATTATTATGAAAATAACAAGAATTCTGCAGTTGATTTCTGGTCCAGACCCCTCCTCCCCGTACAGTATGCCCTCCCCTCAGAGAGCCGAGCCCCAAAACAGAGTGCTGTGACTCTTCCTGGGGTACCCTAGATCTGCAGGCAGTCCAGGGAAGAACAATTACTTATCGACACCTGGTGGGTGCTTAAGCTAGGACAGGCATGGTGCTGGGGGCTTTGCATGCAATGTCTCACAAATACCCTACGAGTTGTTAGAATTCTCATTTTACAGATAGAGAAACTGAGAAGTTCAGTGAGTCACCTTAGGTCAAACAGCTACTAAATGACAAAGACAGGATTCCAACCTACTTCTCTCTGACTCCACAGTTCATTACCTTTCCTTCCTCGTTTTACAAATAAGAGGAGGGGTGACTGGCTCAAGGTTGCTGGGGTGGCACCCTTGACATTTCCTATACCTTCACTTCAAAGTCCACAAATGCTGTGGCACCAAAATCAAGAGGAGCTGAATGCCACCCCAGGAAATAACACCACCTTTCTAGGCATAAATTCACCAGGAATAGGGCTAGAATGCAACAGCAAAGGGTGGGATTAGTAATTAAGCCACATGCTACTTAGATTCCCAAGCTGCATTTTGGACCCACAGGATTCAAGATATTAAGGAAATTGACACTTGCCCACTTCCCCAGCATAAGACTTCATTCCCTCCTAACATCACACAGAAATGGGTCCTGTCTACTGTTAACCCAGCTCGGAGAGAAGAATAAGAAGAGGACCCAGTGATGGCGTAGAGAAAATATAGAGCCACTTTACTATTAAAAATGTATTTTCCAAAAGCAAGGTAGTTGCTGTCCCAAAAAGCCGAAAGCCTCTAGTCCCTGGGGAATGGGCTGGACGGGGCTTCAGTCTGACACAGCCAGGCGGGGCAGCCCTCGGCGGGCTCGGATTCTCTGGGAGATTTGGTAGAGCTCCATCGTTGCCTTCGCATCTTCCACCGAGCTGTGTCCAAGCAGGCTGTTCTGCAGACACAAGTATAGAGTGGGGACTTGGGATGAAGCTGAATTCAGAGGCCCCACGACGGGGTCTTCCCTGGTCACATCCCGATTTCCAGAGTCCCCAGGTGGGTCAGTGGGTGAGAGTCTCTTGAGGTCTCTGACACTCTGGACTTAGGAGATTCAGCAGGTGGCTGGAGCTGGCCTGCCTTCAGCCCTCGGGCCAGTGGCACAAAATCCAGCCTCCTGGGAACCGGGCTGTGCCTTCAAGTCACCTGCAGTCCCGCAAGGTAAGTAGAGGCTGCAGACTTGCTGTCAGACACACACAGTGGATCCAGCAGCTCTAACAAGGAGCTTCAGGACACCGAGGAGGGAGTGAGGAACTCCAGCTAGGGACACGGGGAAGGGCTGCTCAGAGAGAACACAAGGACATCAATAAATGGAAAGGAAAGGCTGAAAGCATTTAGGAGGCAGGGAGAGCATGTGCAGCTAAAATAAGAGACCTGAGAGGGTGGGGGCAGGGGGTGTGTGAAAGATGGTGTGGGGACAGATGGTGGGCCTGGATTTATCACTGAAGGCCTTGAATGCCGAAGTCGGGAGCCTAGACTTTATGGGGTAGTGCTATGGGAGTCAGGGGGCCCTCAGTCCATTCAAGGGAGAAGCGATGACCATTTACCACGTCTTCCATGCACTAGGCTGAAGTTAAACCTCTGAGCTGGATACGATTATTCCCCCATTTTACTGATGATAAAACTGAGGCTCACACACAAGCCAGCCAGTTGTGGAGCTAAGATGTGGATTCTGCAGAGGCAAGTACGCTGGGCAAATCCTCACTGCAGTCACCTTTCATCTCCCTTTGCATCCCTGGCTCAGCCCTGGTGTCCTGGCTAGTACCCAGCATGGGAGCCAGCGGGCTGTTGGACCTGGCTGCATCTTCTTGGTGTGCCTCTGTCGAGAGAGGCCATCCTGTTCTCACAGGGGCTCCTTTTCCAGGCACTCCAGACAGGGTGTTGGGAATACCTGGTTAGGAGGCCTAGCTCAGAAAGGCTTTTTCTCGTTGCCGTTATTATGCTGTACTGTTTTATTTTTTCATGTTTATTTTTTGGCTTGGACACTCTATCATTAATCAACAAGCAGGTAGCATGGTGGTGTCGTCCGCGCTGTGCCTCTGAATACCTGCCCGTCACCATCCTTGCTTGACAGATGAGGAAACTGAGGCACAGGGAGGTTATGTGCCCTACCACTCTGTTCTATAGAGAGGGAAGCCAAGAACAGAAGAAGAATGCAGCACCAGCATCCTTTATTACCAAGTGGGGAGGTAAAGAGCCCTGGACTTGGAATCAGACAAACCCAGGCTCCAATTCCCAGCTCCCCTGCTTATGAGCTCTGTGACCGTGGGCAAGCCACTTTTCCTCTCTGGGCCTCTGTTTCCTCTTCTGTGAAATAGGCCTGATTATACCTGCCTTAGAGGATGGAATGAGAGATGCCAAGTGCCCAGCATCCTCCACAGGGCTTGGTAAATGGCAGGGTCCTTCCTTTCCTATGCAGCCTAGTCTACCATGCACGCAGCTTGGTGGGGAGCCACAGGCCTGCCATTTCACCCCCTCGAGGGGCAGTAACACCACTGCCCAACTGTGACAGCTCTACCATGTTAGCTCCTTGTGTCCTGTGGGTCAGTTCTAGTCACAGTGATCAGTAGCACCACTGTCCATGTGAGGGGGGCTGGAGAGCTGGTTTCTAGGGGCATCAGTGCAGGCAGGAACTGCGTGGTGGGGTACTGAACTTCTGGAACAACCAGGCTTAATAAGCCCAGGGACAGAGCCTAAGAGAAGGCCCGGGGTCAGGCTCAAGGCCCCAGACTGAGAACCACAGAGTGACAAGGGCTCCAGGAAAACCCCAGCCTGGCCCTTATGTGCCTCATGTGCCTCAAGGCTAACAGGCCCAGACTCAGGCCTGTTCCGTGCTCTGGACATGGTTCCTGAAGTTCTTACCAGCAGGCGAGGGGTGGGCTCCATGCTCCCCAGCCCCTCACCCAGCCTCAGGCTTTGGCTCACCCGGCCCCACTCCGTATGCCTTCTGCCCTCCTTGACTAAGACCCTCCAGGCTCTGTTCAGATCTGGTCTCCTGCCCTGCCAGCCCCATCCTTCATCCTGCTCCCAGAGCACTGCCTTTCCCTCCATCAGATACTCCCTACCATGTGTGCTGATGACCTGGTTAAGGGCCACCTCCCAACCAACCAAGAGCTCAAGGACAGAGACGGGTCTTGTTCACCATGTGTCTCTAGGATCTGGCCTAAAGCATGGAGCAGGTGTTTAACAAAGAGCCATTGACCTGAAGGGTCTCTGTGTGCAGCCCTGGCTCTTAGTGTCTGGCCCCTCTCCCTCTGCCCTTCCCACAGGGTAAACTCCCAACGCCCCACATCTGCATGCCTTTTCCTGCCGGCTTTGCCCGCCAGCCAGGAGTGCTGTGGAATCAGTGCCCAGGAGCAGCAGCAGCTGGAGGTTGATGGGAACTGGTGTACAAATATACCAGTTCCCTGGCTCCTGCTGTGAGACACATCTGAGGTGAGGTGTGTGTTTTACACCATTGCCCAGAGTTCTATGGTGGGAGCAAGCTTCACTTCCCACAGGGTGACTGGCTTGATTTCAACAACAAAAGCAAACCTTTGTTGGGTGTTTCTCCTTCCCTGCCCTCATCCTCACTCTACCAGCCCAGGGACCAGGCACAGCAGGACCTACCATCAATGCCTCGGGCAGGCTGCCGAGGTGTGCGAGGGCATGAGGGAGGAGGAAGAAGGGGAGGGGACAGGGAGGGAGAAGGGGAAGAAGGGGAGGAGAGCGAGGAGGTGGGGGAGGGGGAGGAGGGCAAAGGGGGAGGGAGAGGAGGGCAAAGGGGGAGGGGGAGGAGGGGAAGGAGGAAGAGAAGGGGGAGGAGGGAGAGGAGGGGGAAGAAATGAAGACAGGTGAGGAGGAAGGGAAGGAGACGAGAGGGAGGAGGGGGAAGAGGAGGGGGAGGAGAGGGAGGAGGGGGAGAAGGACAAGGAGGTTCTCACCTGGATGCTCTTGTGCAGGAGGCGCTCACTGAGCACCCGCAGGGAGACACGTCTGCAGTGGTCCAGCTTGGCCTCACGCCACAGCAGCATGTCGGCGGACGTGTCATAGATTGTGTAGCGGCTCATGTCCTCTTTCAGTGCCTGGAAGTCGTGCTTCAGGTCATGACCCACCACCAGCTTGCCTTTCAGGAGCTGCAGGATCTGGCCAGGAAGACATGTGCCCACCCCTACATGACCCAGCATCCTCTGGGTGGGTCTGGGGTTGGCAAGGGAGCAACCCCTCCTTGAATGGCTGTGTGACCTTGGGCAAATTATCATCCCTCCCTGGGCTTCAAATATATCATCTTTGAAAAGAAGAGATTGGACTAGGTCCCTCCTCACACTTGATAGTTTCAGTCTGTGCCAAAAGCCTACCTGGGCTCCTTCGGGAGCTGCACTGTGTAGGAGCAATGATTAGTACGTCTTGAGTATTTCCCGGGTGCCAGACATGCCTCAAAATCCGTCATGCATATTATGCTGTTTAATCTTCCCAACAATTCTATTGTGGCAGGCAGAATAATGACCTCCCAAAGATGTCCACACCCTAGTCCCCAGGATCTGTGAATACATTACCCGGCAAAGAGGAATGAAAATTCCGGGCAGAATTTAGATTGCTAATCAGTGAACCTTCAAATGGGGAGATTGCCTGGCCTACCCATGTGGGCCCAACATAATCACAAGGCTCCTTACATGTGGAGGTCAGAGTGAATCCACGTGAGGAAAACAGGCTGTTGCTGGCTTTGAAGATGGAGGGAGGGGCCGTGAGTCAAGGTATTCAGGCAACCTCTAGAAGCCAGAAAGGGCAAGGAAATGGATTCTTCCCCAGAGCATCCAGAAGAAACCGAGCCCCACTGACACTGATTTTAGCCCAGTGAGACCCACGCTGAACTTGGAAACCACAGAACTGTAAGAGAATACATCTGTGTTGCTGTGACCCACTAAGTTGATGGCTTCCTTACGGCAGCCACAGAAAACTAACGGTGAGGAGGGAGCACTGCATTTAACTGAGTTTTACAAAGGAAATATCCGAAACGCAGACAAGTAACATGCCCAGGCTTACTCTGATGATTTTAAAACAAGTTTGCAAATTCCTTGATACTCTTCTTAAAAAAAGATGGAAAAAAATTCCCCTCCCTTTGCATATGGGCTGGGCTGTATGATTTCTGACTTCTGTCTGGGACAGGAATTCTATAAGAAGTGCGGCCACCAGCCAGGCATGGTGGCTCATGTCTGTAATCCCAGCACTTTGGGAGGCTGAGGCAGGCGGATCACCTGAGGCCAGGAGTTTGAGACCAGCCTGGCCAACATGGTGAGACCCTGTCTCTAATAAAAATGCAAAAACTACACGGACGCGGTGGCTAGTCCCAGTTACTCGAGAGGCTGAGGCAGGAGAATTGCTTGAACCTGGGAGGGAGATTGCAGTGAGCTGAGATTGTGCCACTGCACTCCAGCTTGGGCGACAGTGAGACTCCATCTCAAAAAAAGAAAAAAATCTGGCCACCCCAAAGCCACCATGCTGGAGAGACCATGCGGAGAGCCACTGAGATAGTGATGTGGCCAAGGCAGGCCAGCACCAGCCACCAGACAGGTGGGTGAGCAAACCTTCCAATGGTTCCAGCCTTCAAGGTGCCTTAACTGACGGCCTGTCCTGCTGCAGAGCACCTGCCCAAATTGCAGGTGCCTGAGCGAAATAAGTATTGACATTGTTAGAACCAGTAAGTTTTGGTGTGACTTGCCAAGCACCATTTGATAACTGGGAGTCACACGGCTAGTTAGTGGCAGAGCCAGGCCTTGAAGCCAGTGGGCTGAATCCAGAGCCTGCCTGCCACTGCCACACTGAGCCAGAAGAGTGAACAACCACTCCAGGCCTCCAGCAGCCCAGAGGCCCAGCTGTGAGTGCCCCAGCCCAGCGTTCCTTGCCTCGCCTCCCACATGGACAGCCTGCTCTGCTCTGATCACACAGGCCAGTCAACTTGCTTTCACTTGACTGCCACTGGAAAGGATGGGAAGGGGACCTGAAAATAGAACAGATGTGAGCTGTATTAGGGAAAGGGGCGGCTCGTGGCTAGTTCAGGCCCACTTTGGACAGCTCTAGGACAGCCTTTGTCTCCTTCTCTGCATGCAGCCCACGACCTTAGCGTGTGCCCCAGGAAAGAGCCTTCTGGTGGCTAACACCTTCCCCACAGCCTGCTTCTCCTTCTAGATGGCCAGCGGCCTCCCGGAACATCATGTGGTCCCTTTCACACGTTCTCCCCTGGCAACCACAGAAGACTCTGGCTCAGAGAGGAGATGTGAGTTGCCCAGGGTCACGATGCGGGAAGCAGAATCTGTCCCTCCACTGTCAACAGGCAGGGTCACCGGCCTGCCCTGCCGTCCACATGGTCTGTTTGGAGGCCTTCTCTGGACAGAGCTCATGCTCAACTTAGAGGACTGGGGAGAGTGTGCTAAAGAATGAAGGGGCGCTGCTCCTGAACCACACCAGCGCTTCTCAAGCTTGAGTGCGCTAGAGGCCACCTGGGAAATGGCGATAAAACTGAGGCTTTAAAATATGACAACAGGCACACGACCTCAGAGCAGCAGCTCAAGGGAAACTGTGTAGAGGAAACTGCCTAGCACACAGCGGCGGGGCAGAAACGGCACCGGGTGTGGAGAGATGTGGGTGTGTGGGCGGCCATGGGTCACGTGTCTTTTCTTGCTAACATCCTTTGTGCTCCTGAACAATGTGGCCTGTTTTCCCCTTCTAGGGGCTTGGCTCAGGCCCAGTTCACACAAAGCCCTGAAGGAACTCATCCACCATCCCAGAGGCAGCCACAGCTGGGCCCAGACATAGAAGGAACGAGTCATCGTGATGTGGAAACTCGTCACTTCCCGAGCCTGAGAGTCTGG
Organism: Theropithecus gelada; assembly: GCF_003255815.1. Lineage (NCBI taxonomy): Eukaryota > Metazoa > Chordata > Mammalia > Primates > Cercopithecidae > Theropithecus > Theropithecus gelada. The sequence continues at coordinate 6,559,751 of NC_037675.1, forward strand.
AGAGGGGAAGTAGGGGTCTACATGAGGCACTATGGGAGTCACCACGAGACAAACAGAATAAGAGGGAGAGGACAAGCCAAGGAAGGAAGAGGAAGAAGGGAAAGAACAGAACCATCTATTTAGCAGAGAGACACCACTCTTTGGGACAAAGACTCTGGGAAGGAAGAGACGCTGGAACTTGCTGTGTGACCTCAGGGATATCAAAGACCCTCTCTGGGCTTCAGTTTTCCCATTTGTAAGGTGAGGGTCCAGACTGGTGAGGCCTGAGTGGCCCTTTAGCAGCCAAGGCTAAACAGACTGAGGCAGGTCTGAAAAGGGAAGGAGTTGGGCATCTGCTGGAGTCCAGGGGTCGGCGAAAGGCACTGGCAGGCTGGCCTTGGGGCTGTGTGACCTGCTGGCCCCAGGATCTGCCCTGAGTCAGTGTCATGAGGCAAGTGTGTCAGACTTTGCCACTTTCAAACACAGGGGGAGGAGTCTCTCAAGTTCCTGGAAAGAACTGGGGTGGGGCTGGGGGATGGGTCATTTACTGATCTCTTAGCAGCCTGGCACTGTGCCAGGCACTTTCCTTACCTCGTCATGAAGCTCCTCAATGAGATTATTCTTAATTCCATTTTACAGAGGAGGGAGCCCAGAATCAGAGAGATTAAGGGGCTTGCCCAAGTCACACAGCTAGTCAGCTGAAAGCTGCAGTGCTGTGTCTGGATCCACCTGACGCCATCATTGTTACTGTAGTTGTTATTATTAGCACAAGGACCAAGGGACAGGGCACTACCAGGCACACAATGATAACCCTACATACCATCTGACCCACCAGCAAAGCGGGGCGCAGGGCAGCGTGCACCCAGGTCACACGCAGGGGAGTACCAGGCCAGGTGCTGCCTGCACACACCTTCCGCTGCGTTTCCACTCTACTCCAAGTATTTCCCAGATGTGCCGATGCAAAAATCCTGGAGGGCCAGGCCCTACACAGACTTACTAAATTGAAATCTCCAGGGAGGGGTGTCAGCAACTGTTTCAGGGGATTCTTCCCATCTAACAAGTCTGCACTGAATCCCACTGAGCAGTCCAGAGCCTGCTGCCTCTACCATGCATTCATTCATCCATTGTACATTAGTTCATATACCGATTCATTCATTCTTGACTGCCAGGAGAGGCTATGAGTAAGGGGCTCTGAAGAATGTTGTTCTTGCAGAGGACCAGGTCCCTTACTATCACCTTCTGGAGTGGCTCCAGCCCCAGTCTTTGCTCTTGTCCCCTGCCAAGCTCCCTTGGTGTCCCTGCCCCCGGCTAGTGCCTGGTTCCCACAAGGCCGCTTATCCTGGGGCAAATCTGGATATTGAAGCCTTCCTCCTTCATCTGGCTGAGCCCCAGAAAGACCTGCCAGGTGGCAGGGCCCCAACAGGACACTCCCACTTGTGCAAGGACTACCGGACTGGCTACAGCTGAAATCTCTCCCTGTTCACAAGCTACCATGACTTCCCTTCTGTCTGCATCTGGGTCCGCAACCACGGTGCTTCCCAGGCTGGATGCCCCTCCTTATGCTGGGTTGACATTAAAAGAGCATTCAGTCACAAAAGTGATTTACAAGTTACTAAAAATTACTGTTAGACTTTTTAAAAAGGAAAAAGAAAAACATTAACTCACCAGGTGGGACCCCCGAATGTCAGCAGTGATTTGTATCATAGCTTCCTGCATGTCCTTAGGCAAATCACTGCCCCTCTCTGGATGCCAGGCTCCAGTGCATAGATTCCCTCCTGTGCTGACACTTTCATTTGTGGGGCTCTCTATAGACCGGGGTTTCTTAGCCTCAGCACTGTTGCCATGTGGGGCCAGATATTTCTTTGTTATGTGTGCGTGGCAGGGGAGGGAGCTGCCCTGGGCATTGTGAGATGTTTGGGAGCTCTCTGGTCTTTACCCACTAGATGCCGGCCACTGTGACAACTAGAAATGTCTCCCAACATTGCTAAATATCCCCTCTATATAATGGTCAGACACAAAGATGTCAGATCATAAGGATTTACATTATAACATAATGTCGCCACATTACAATAAATAAAAAGGGATGGAGTGGGGGGCCTCCACTCACATCAGTGGCCTAAAGTGCTAGCACTCCTGGGTGGACTTGGGACTCCCTGGAGCCTCCTGACCACTATGGGCTACCTTATTGCTGGCTGCTGGCTGGGCACACTCACTACTCCTTACTGGTAGGAGAGAGAGAGGTGAGGAGCCTTTGAAAAATGCCTGCATAGCCAGATGCAGTGGCTCATGCCTGTAATCCCAATACTATGGGAGGCCAAGGCGGGAGAATTGCTTGAGGGCAGGAGTTCAAGACCAGCATGGCCAACATGACGAAACCCCGTCTCTACTAAAAATACAAAAATTAGCTAGGCGTGGTGGCACATGCCTGTAATCCCAGCTACTCAGGAGGCCAAAACACAAGAATCACTTGAGCCTGGGAGGCGGAGGTTGCAGTGAGCCAAGATTGCGACACTGCACTCCAGCCTGGACGACAGAGCAAGACTCTGTCTCAAAAAAAAAAAAAAAGAAAAAAGTGCCTGCATGAAACCAAGGGCTGGCCAACCCTAGACTCACCTGAGAGGTGTCACCTTGTCTTGTGGGGTCTCATCAAAGGGCTGTTAGGCTTCTGCCCTTTGGGGGCTCTCGGCACGTTTAGGGGCCTGTGAGCCTGATCTGTCTTTGGGATTAAAACATTACGGATGATAAATGGGATCAAACTGCCTCCGGAGCCTCCAACAAATTGACACTCAGTGTCCTCATCCACAGAGACAAATAATGACCATTACTGGGCCACATTTCTACTCATGTGCTATGCAGGACATCGCCCCTTACATACATTGGACACTTAGCATTTATAGAGTGCATTCACACACACTGAGCATGGGATCTGAATACCACAGCTCCAGCTCCGGAGCCAGAATCTGAGTCTCTGCTCTACCCCTTCCTTGGACAGCTTTCTCAGTCTCATACTTCAGTTTCCTCATCTGTAAAATGGGAATGATGGTACTAGTTCAGGGTTGTGCGGGGGGAGTATGAAACGTGCTCAGAATAGTGCCTGGGCCATGGGGCTGGATACACCTGTACTATTTAATCATCTCTGTGTTACAAAGGATCCTACTTAGGGGAGCACAAAGAGGTTGAGCAATAAGCTAGAGGACACAGCAATCCAGAGGCAAAGCTGGGATTGGATCCCCATGCACCCCACTCTAAAGACAGTGTGCTTACTCCCTGTCCGTCAGGGTGGTGCATCACCGCATCTCGACAGCAAAGGCCAACACAAGGGCAGAGACAATTTTACTCCATGCAGCTGCCAGAACTCCTTTGTATTTATGAAAATCAGTTCAACTTCAATCCCACAAACATTCTCAAGTCACCTGTGTGCAAAACACAGGTTCCAGTCTGGGGGCAGATGAAGTGTATAGTAAGAGCTGTGGAAATAGGCAGATGGTGTGGGTGAATGGACAAGCTATGAAGTGCATCAGCAACAGCAAGGAGGGCCAGAGACCAGGGATCAGTGGGGCGGGGATGGTGGGCAGGAGTGGATAAGTGCATCATAAAGGTCTCTTCTGGCCTGAGGCTGCCAGAATGATGGTATTTCTAGGGATGGGGATAGGAGAGACTGGGAGTTGGCTGAAATGCATGGTAGGCAATGGCCGACCTATGGGAGAAAGCAAGAAAGGCAGGTAGATAGGGGTTTGGAGAGCCTGACTGCTAGGTGCTGAGCTGGGGGAACCTTAGGCAATAGGGAGCCATGGGAGATATTTGAATGGGGGAGGCGGCGATGATCTGAGCCAGGTTTTGGCAAGTTCTTGCAAACATCAGCTGTGAACCAGGCACTGCGCTTAGGGCCACAGTCCATGTCACTGCATCTGACCCGCATGAGACCAGGGAGGAGGCACTACGAGTCCTCTTCTATGATTAGGGAATGGAGTCTCAGAAAGTTCAATAACTTGCTGACAATTGCACAAACCTATAGGTGATGGAGCAGGAACTGAGAAGCCCAGATGTGGTTCCAAAGACCCGCCTGGTCTTCGAACCCCTGCCTCGTCGTTCAGTGGCTATCAAGTGCCCAGTCTGAGCAGGGTTCTGTGTCACATGCTGAAAGCGTTGGACTTCGCATAGCCTCTAACTGTGAAACAAAAGCATTTCTGCACCAAATCTGGATGAAGACTGAGGCATCCAGGCCCCTAGGCCAATGCTCAAGGGCGCTCAGGGAATTGTGGTTTTACAGGTCTGGATGTACAGGGACTGGGAGAGGCCCTACTCTACTGCCTCCTTTCCCCCTGCTCTGGGCTCCTCTGCCCCCTTCTGTCACTCTGATGAGGAGGGAAACTGGGGACGAGGCGGAGGGAGAGGGACATACTGCCCACCCTGACTACTCAGTGGGAATCTGAGGGTGGGGAGCTCCTTGTGGTGTCCCTGGGCCTCCCATCAGCACCTGAACAGACTCTCACCTCTTCTTCACGTTGCCCTCCCCTTTTTGGTGACACACCGAATGTTTTCTTCCTTTCCTAACGTTTTCTTCACTCCAATTCTCTGTCTGCCAAAGATGATGCAGGCCCTTGTAACTGCTCCCTTTTTTTTTTTTTGGAGACCAAGTCTCACTTTGTCTCCTAGGCTGGAGTGCAGTGGCACAATCCCAGCTCACTGCAACCTCCGCCTCCTGGGTTCAAGCAATTCTCCTGCCTCAGCCTCCCAAGTAGCTGGGATTACAGGCACGTGCCACCATGCCCAGCTAATTTTGTATATTTAGTAGAGACGGGGTTTCACCATGTTAGCCAGGCTGATCTCGAACTCCTGACCTCTGGTGATCTGCCCACCTTGGCCTCCCAAAGTCCTGGGATTACAGGCATGAGCCACCACGCCTGGCCTCTGACTCTTATCATCATCTTTTTTCTCACTCCCATCTATCCTGCATGCTACTCCCATTCTAGTTTTCTTGAAACTGGTTTTTATCCTCCCATGCATTGCTCAAGAATCTTCAATGGCTCCCTGTGGCCCATTTAATTGCCTACATAGACTCTCCTCCACTTCTTTCAAATACCACCAGCTTCAGAGTCTTTCCAGAACCATGATGATATACTGTGACCATCCCCAGGGTTCCCACACTATACTGTTGATACAGGTTGAGCATCCCAAATACGAATGCTCCAGAATCCTAAACGTTTTGAGTGCCAACATGACACTCAAAGGAAGTGCTCATTGGAACATTTCAAGTTTCAGATTTTCAAATTTGGGATGCTCAACCAGTAAGTATAATGCAAATATTCCACAGTCCAAAAAAATCCAAAATCTAAAACCCTTCTGGTCCCCAGCATTTCAGATAAGGGCTACTCAATCTGTACTTCTAGAACAGTGTTGTCCAATAGAAATATAATGCAAGTCACAGATGCAATTTTTTTTTTTTTTTGAGACAGAGTCTTGCTCTGTCACCCAGGCTGGAATGGCAGTGGCACAATCTTGGCTCACTGCAACTTCCACCTCCTGGGTTTAAGTGATTCTACTGCCTCAGCCTCCCGAGTAGCTTAGATTACAGGCACCCACCACCACGCCTGGCTAATTTTTGCATTTTCAGTAGAGACAGGGTTTCACCATGTTGGCCAGGCTGGTCTTGAACTTCTAACCCTAAGTGATCTGCCTGCCTTGGCCTCCCAAAGTGCTGAGATTACAGGTGTGAGCCACCATACCCAGCCCACAAATGTAATTTTAAATCACCCAACAGCCATATTTCAAAAGGTAAAAAGTAAACAGGTGAAATTAATTTTAATGTTTTATTTAACCTAACATATGCAAAATACTATCATTTCAACAGGTAATCAATATAAAAGTTATTGAGACATTTTATGGCTCTTTTAAATTTTTAATTATTATTATTTTTTAATAGAGACAGGGTCTCTGTCACCCAGGCTGCAGTGCAGTGGCATGATCATAGCTCGGTACAGCCTCAAAGTCCTGGGCTCAAGCAATCCTTCACGTCAGCCTCCTCGAGTAGCTGGGACTACAAGTATGCACCACCATGCCTGGCTAATTTTTATTTTATTTTATTTTATTTTATTTATTTTTTTATGTAGAGGAGGTTCCACCATCTTGCCCAGGCTGGTCTCAAACTCCTGGGCTGAAGTCATCCTGCTGCACTGGCCTCCCAAAGTGTTGGGATTACAGCCATGAACCACTGCATCTGGCCTGTCTCTTTTTTAAAAACAAGCCTTTGGCCAAATGCAGTGGCTCATGACTTAATCCCAGCACCTTGGGAGGCTGAGGTGGGTGGATCACTTGAGGCAGGAAGTTCGAGACCAGCCTGGCCAACATGGTGAAACCCCATCTCTCATGAAAATACAAAAACAGACGTGGTGCACAGCTACTTGAGAGGCTACTTGGGAGGTCAAGGCGGGAGAATCTCTTGAACCTGGGAGATGGAGGTTGTAGTGAGTGGAGATCGCGCCACCATGCTCCAGCCTGGGCGATAGAGCAAGACTCCGTCTCAAAAGAACAACAAAAACAACAACACAAATCCAGTGTGGACTTTACACTTACAGCACATCTCAGTTCAAACCAACTACACTCCAGGTCTGAATTCAGCCTACTAGCAGCATATGGCTGCTGGGGACCCCATTGGACAGCATAATTCTAGAGACTGTAAGCCTGAGTTTGGATTCCTGAGCAGTTGTCTCATATTCCAGCTATCTTAACAGCGCAAGTTATTCAGTTTATAGGTTGAAGTGTGTCCCGCTCTCTCAAATTCATGTGTTAAAATCCTAACCCCCAATACCTCAGATTGTGATTTATTTGGAAACAAGGTTGTTGCAGATAGAATTAGTTCAGGTAGGATGACGTCACACTGGAGTAGGGTGGGCTCATAATCCAGTATGATTGGTGTCCTTTGAAAAAGAGGAAGTTGGCCAGGCATGGTGATTCGTGCCTGTAATCCCAGCACTTTGGGAGGCCAAGGCGGGTAGATCACCTGAGGTCGGTAGTTCAAGACCAGCCTGGGCAACACGGCAAAACCCTGTCTCTACTAAAAAATACAAAAATTAGCCAGGCATGGTGGCAGATGCCTATACTACAACTCAGGAGGCTGAGGCAGGAAAATCGCTTGAACCCAAGAGGTGGAGATTGCAGTGAGCCGAGATCATGCCACTGCAGTCCAGCCTGGGCAACAGAGTGACTGTCTCAAAAAAAAAAAAAGAGGAAGATAACCAGGTGTGGTGGCTCATGCCTGTCATCCCAGCACTTTGGGAGGCCAAGGCAGGTGGATTGCTTCAGACCAGCCTGGCCAACATGGTGAAACCCTATCTATACTAAAAATACAAAAATTAGCTGGGTGTGGTGGCTCGCGCCTGTAGTCCCAGCTACTCAGGAGGCTGAGGCAGGAGAATCACTTGAGCCTGGGAGGCAGAGGTTGCAGTGAGCCGATATCCTGCCACTGCACTCCAGCTTGGGCAACAGAGCGAGATTCCGTCTCAAAAATAAAAAATAAAAATAAAAAGAGGAAGTTTAGAGACACACAGAGAGAATGCCATGTGAACATAAAGGCAGAGATCTGGGTGAGGCATCTATAAGCCAAGGTACCCCAAAGCTTGCCAACAACCCCCAGAATCTGGGAGAGAGGCAGGGAACAGATTCCCACTCACAACCCTCAGAAGGAACTAACCTGGCTGACACTTGGATATCAGACTGCAGCCTCCAGAACCCAGAGACAGAACATTCCTGTTGTTTAAGCCACCCAGTGTGTGGTGCTTTGCTATGGCAGCCCTAACAAACTAATAATCAAGTGAGCCCCAGTTTCCTCATCTGTAATATGGGGATAATAAGGTAAACAATCATGGCCAGATGCGGTGGCTCATGCCTGGGACTTTGGGAGGCCGAGGTGGGCGGAGCACCTGAGGTCAGGAGTTTGAGCGAGACCAGCCTGGCCAACATGGTGAAGCTCCATCTCTACCAAAAATACAAAAAAAAATTAGCCAGGCGTGGTGGTGGGTGCCTGTAGTCCCAGCTACTTGGGAGGCTGAGGCAGGAGAATCACTTGAATCTTGGAGGCAGAGGTTGCAGAGAGCCAAGATCGCGTCACTGCACTCCAGCCTGGGTGACAGAGTGAGACTCCAGTTAAAAAAATAATAATAAAACAGACAAACAATAAAACAATCATAATAGCTAACTTTTTTTTTTTCCCCTGGCTCTGTTGCCCAGGCTGGAGTGCAGTGGTGCCATCTTGGCTCACTGTAGCCTTGACCTTCTGAGCTCAAGCAATCCCAGCTGCTGGAGTAGCTGTGACCACGGGCATGTGCCACCATGCCCAGCTAATTTTTGTGGTTTTTGTTTTTGTTTTTTGTAGAGATGGGGTTTCTCCATGTTGCCCAGGCTGGTCTTGAACTCCTGAACTCAAGTCACCCACCCGCCTCCATCTCCCACCATGCTGGGATTATAGACGTGAGCCACTGCACCCAGCCAATAGCTAACATGTTTTTGAGTACTTATTTAGGTACTCTCTCTAGACCCTTTCTCAATCCTCACAATAACCCAACGAAGTTGCTACTACTATTATCCTTCTTTTCTTTCACTAGGTGCAAAGAGGTTGAGTAACTTGCCCATGGTACCTTAGCTGTTAAGTAATGGGAGCTGAGATTGAAACTGACCCTCTTAAGTCTGCGTTAACAGTTCCTGAGAACCCGCCTGGCAGGGCTGTTTGTGAGAAGTGAATGAGCTCAGGAATGGCCAGTGCTTAGGGGAGCAGCCAGTGCATAGTGAGTGCTCAGTCAATAGTAGCTATTGTTGTCACTTCATCCCCAGCACCTGGAGCCTGGCACGGGTTGGGTGTGTGCTGCTGAGAGGAACCTGTATTCTTCTTGGACTTCCTCAAACCCCACCATGGCGTCTAGAAACTGACGAGCTTGTCTGCCCTTCTGAGATTTCCCAGGGGTGGCTAACCCTGTTGACGCCTTTTAAGTTTTGCTTTCCACTTAGTAATTCAGAGAAACAGAAAGTGAGACCTGGAGATGATCTCACAATCAGCTAAGAGCAAGACTGTAGGAAATCCCTGGACCACAAACTCAGGATTCAAACTGAGCAGACAGCCTACTCTGGGTCAGAATGCTAGCCTGGGAGCAAGGTCCACCCTCAGCCCAAGAGGCTCAGCCGGTTCTCCAGGACTGGGAGGGCCAAAGCCTCTGGCCGGGGCCTCAGCCAAGAATCCTCTCATTTCCCCACAGGTCTCACCAGTGGCAACCTGGGGTAGAGGGAAGAATGGGGAATGTAGACCCCAAGTCACTCAGTTTGGGACTGAGTCAGATGGGACTCAGTTTCCCCGTTTTAAGACCGGCAAGTTGGACCAGATCCAGATAGATGCCCCAAAGGCAGCTCCCAGATGTGAGTCTATGGTTCTCTGAAGACAGGAAGCCTTCTCCAGGATGTGATGGAGACACCACCAGCTTTCTCCCAGCAGCAGTGTGGGAAATCTTACAAGCGGGGTCACAGGTCACAGATAGGCACCGGGGGAAGGGGCCAGGGAAGTGGGAGAGGGGTGGTTTCCGTAGTCCCTGCTGGCCTGGCCTTCACTCACCTCCAGCCTGGCCACGGCAAATGGAGTGGCCCCCACCATGTGCTGAGGGGTGACCCCGCTGACCCGTGTTCTGTAATCGGTGATCTCTCCCTCGGGCCGGATGAACTTGTCGTACAGCACAGCACCGTGGACGTTCACGAGGCTGCAACGAGCCAGGCCGCTCTCCCGGTGGGGCCCCATCCCCACCATCTCGCAGTCCATGGCCACCACCTCACGGCTCCCAGCCATGTTCCTTGGGGACCCTCAGAGATGCTGGAGAGAGGGGTATGGGGGGCGGTCTCACGCTTGGGCAAACCAAGCCTCCAGGTGTCCTCAGCCAACCCCAGCTGGCCTTACCTTCCACCCTGCCCTTTGTGTCCAACACCACCTGGCCACAGTGGAAGCTGGCCTCTTGCCTTCCCCCTCCCCCTGCCTTACCCTGCCCGTGGGTCCCAGGGCCTCTGCCCAGCAGCCTGGGGACCGGGAAGTCCCCTCCCGCGGCCTCCCCAGCTGCTGCTCCAGCTCCCGCGCTCACTTGCCTGCCTCTGCGCCCTCAGCTCACGTCTGCCTCTCTGCTGCCACTGCTCAGCTACTGCAGCTGCTCTCAGCAGTGACTCATCTCTAACTCCAAGCCGGCATCCCGACCCTGTTTCAGTTTCTGGTTTGTTATCAAGTGAAGTCAGGGGCGGAAGGCCGGGCACGTGGGCTGGGCTGCTCCATCTCCTGGGCTACCGGCAGGTGGGGAGCTCAGCTCCGGGCCGAGTCAGGGCTGACGGAGCTGGCAGACTCCATGTCAGGGTGCCCCTCCTTTGCCCCGGCCCTCCCCCTCCTCAGATGACGCATCTGACGTTCGTTCATTCGTGGAGTGGATTGCAACATCTTTGTTTCCTTTCTCACCCTCCACCCAGAGAATAAACATCCCCAGGACTGGAGCTCAGGGAATGTCCCACAACTAAGTTCTGGGGCCTGCTACCAGTCTGATACTCAGTGGTCTCTTATGGGGACAGGGAAGCTGGTTCTTGGGACATACAGGCTTTTATTGGAATGGGCAGGAGAAAGTTGTGGTGGGGGTGGCTAGCCCCCACTTCCAACCCAGGGAAGGCAAGGAGCAGAGAGGGAGCCCTTATAGGCCTCCGTGGGCTCCGGATGCCTCAATGAGCTCTGCCTCCAGTGGGGCTGACACTGTGAGGGTGAAGGAGAAGCAGGCCTTGGGGGAGCCCCACCAGCCAGGGCACACTTCCCTGGGTCCACACTTTCCCAGGCTAGGACTTTGAGCTATCAGAACAGTGCCTGCCAGATAGGGAGGGCTCGGTATTTAGTGAATGACAAATGAGTTACAACTGGGGCAGAAAGAAAATCAGCTTTCAATGAGGAAAGTGCTTGTCTTTTACTGTGGTGAGATCCAACAAGAAGCTGAGCGTTCCCCACGCTTGCCTCCTACCCCAGATCTGTGCAGAATCTACATTGATCCCTCCAACCTGATTGCCTCCCAGTGTCATGAAGATCTGTGGTTTGAAAAGTAACTTCCCTAGGTCTGTGATATTTTCACCAAGTGGGATTTGGATACCCAACTTTAACAGACCTCAAAAATAAAACCAAACACTGAAATATGTCTTCATAAGAAAGCATTGCTCCTGCTTATTGTTCACTGGATGCAAATTTGAGGTGTTTGAGGATTTTTGGTTCCCATCCTGAATAAGCAACTTTTGCTTTACTTCAGACTGTGTGGGGACTTTTTGCTTTTCAAATGCATAAAAGTTATCCTGATTTAGGAGGAAATGAAGTAACATTCCTGTTACTTTATAGGAACATGTACTTAAAAAGTAACCCCCTAAAGATCCAATTGTAGGTTTGATTCTACAATCCCCACAGGACCCCCAAGTGCCCCGTGGTGATCCTCAGGAACATCTTGGCTGCAACCCCTCACACCTTCACCTCCGCTCACCTCCTTGGGTCTCAGACAGAGCACATCCCACTCCTCCAATATTTTCCCCATGCATCTGTGCCTGCTCTGTGTGACCTGAGCTGCCTCTAATTCTTACCCTTTCCTGTGGAAGCCCTACCCTAGTCCTCACCTGCCTGGCCCGTGTGACTGCAGGAGTTGCTCCCGGGTCTCCCACCTCCATCTTCATGCCCTGCTCAAAATGGTCCTTTGAGTCCTACCATATTACATTTCCCAGAATCTAATCTCTTGTACTGTTCATGATTGAGGCACTGCTCAAGAAATTTAGTGATTTCCTGTTGTCTAAAAAAAAAAAAAAAAATCAAATCTCAACTCCAACAGCTTCCAGAACCTCTTCCATCAGCCCACCAGCCTTGCCAACCTCATCTTGCATCACTATCCAATCCGAGGCCTTTCTTTTAGGTTTAAACCCACATTCAGGGCTTTGGTTTATGCACATGGTGACTTCTGTCAAACTATCAGCAGGCTGTTCTGAAACCCCCTGCATCTCCCAAGGACTAGGTCTGATGGCCAGAGGGACCAGTAAGATCGGGTCTCTGCTTCAGGTGGACGAGACAGGCAGTGCTACAAAGGTAAGCCCCTCTCCTGTGCCCTTACCACTCCCACCTCCCCTACTTCCTTCCAACCACACTGGCTCTTTCTGTCTTCCTCCAACATTCTGGTCATGCTCCTGTCTCAAGGCCCGGGCATTTGCTGTCCCCTTACTCCTGAAAGGTCTTCCAATGTGGCCTGGGGGGTCACATTGCTCCCATTCCATGACGTCTTTCCATGAAGCTATCCCTGACCTATTTAAAACCGCACTTCCTGCCAGGGCGATGGGTAGTATCTATAATCCCAGTTACTCTAGGCTGAGGCAGATTTGCTTGAGGCCAGGAATATGAGACCAGCCTGAGCAACACAGGGAGATCTCATCTCTAAAATGAAAAAATAATCCATTGTGGTGACTCACACCTGTAGTCCTAGCTTCTCCAGAAACTAAGCTGGGAGGATCAATTGCACCCAGGAGTTTGAGTTTGAGGTTATGACAGTGCCAATACACTCCAGCCTGGACGGTATAGGGGGCCCTTGTCTTTAAAAACTAAGTTTACTTCCTATCCCCCTTCTCTGGCCTTTTCCTGTGGGAATTAGCACCCTCTGAAACACTATTTTACTTGTTCATTTACTGTTCCCCCTGCCATCTGTTTAGTCCAATGCTGGGCCCCCAGCACCTAGAACCCTGCCTGGGTCCAGCTGAACTGTTTTTCAAGTGTATTGTGTGCTCTGATGTTGGACGCCACGCACCGGTGGCTCAGCACCCAGAAAGAAGCCTGACCCCAGTCAGGATTTCCCGGTGCTGATGCTCTACCTTTAACTGGCATCACCCACTGGCAGGCTACGCCCACAGATCTTGTTGGATCAGGTGACAGCAGGTGAGTCGCTCAGGGCAAACTTGTCAGCCTTTCAAGACACACATCCAGCTACAGCTGACTACCTGTAATGGCCATAACAGGTGCAAGTCGGCCACTCTGTGGTCCTCTCTGGATCCGCAGCACTGGCCTGGCCTCAGGCTGAGATAACTCCTACTGGAGGGCGAGAGGCACCTCTCCCCACAGGGGACATGCTCTCCCAGCCCAGCCATCTCCAGTCCTGCTGGGTATGTACCCCTAAAATGTGTATGTGTATTCCTAAATTGTGGTTGGCCCTTGAACAACATGGGCTTGAACTGCACGGGTCCACTGATATGCAGATTTTTTTTCAATAAATATATTGGAAATTTGGGGAGAGATTTTTCAACAATTTGAAAAAACTCAGATGAATTGCATAGCCTAGAAATATCAAAGAAATTAAGAAGCTAATTATGTCATGAATGTATACAATACATGTAAATACTAGTCTATTTTATCACTTACTGCCATAAAATATGCACGTCTATTATTAAAAGGTAAAATTTAACAAAACCTACCTACTTACAGACCACACATGGCACCATTCTCAGTCAAGAGAAATGTAAACCAATGTAAAGATGCAGTCTTAAACTGTAACTACATAAAATTAACTATAGTACATAGTGCACTGTTAACGTAGCCACTTCCTGTTGTTACCGTAGTGAGCTTAAGTGTTGCAAGTACCTGCTTAAGACGTGTGTGCCACTAATCATCCCTGCTTCAGCAGTTCATATCCAGTACATCTGGTATCCCAGTAAGATGGAAAAAGTGATTTCTTGCAGTTTTTGTGGTGTTTTTCACCATGTTTAGTGCAATACTGTAAACCTTGAATCCCACCATGGGACCCATATGAAGTGCCACTACTGATGCTGGAAGTGCTCCCAAGAAGCAGTAAAAAAGTCATGACATTACAAGAAAAAGTTGAATTGCTTGATATGTACCATAGATTGAAGTCTACAGCTGTGGTTGCTGCCACTTCAGACAGATGGTTCATCTCATATGTAAATAAAGTAAAAAACTTACAATATCAATAAATACAGTAAATATATTTTATCATCCTTATCATTTTTTTTCTCTCACTTATTTGATTGTAAGAATACAGTATATAATACATATAACATAAAATATGTGTTATTTGGCCGGGTGTGGTAGCTCACGTCTGTAATCCCAGCACTTTGGGAGGACGAGGCAGGCGGATCACAAGATCAGGAGATCAAGAAAATCCTGGTTAACATGGTGAAACCCTGTCTCTACTAAAAATAAAAAATTAGCCGGGTGTGGTGGCGGGCGCTGTAGTTCCAGTTACTCAGGAGGCTGAGGCAGGAGAATGGCGTGAACCTGGGAGGCGGAGCTTGCAGTGAGCCGAGATCGCGCCACTGCACTCCAGCCTAGGCGACAAAGTAAGACTCCATCTCAAAAAAAAGAAAAAAAGAAATATATATATATGTGTGTGTGTTATTTGGCTACCTGTTATCAGTAAGGCTTCTAGTCAAAAGTAGTTTATTAGTTGAATTTTTGGGGAATCAAGTTATATGCACATTTTTGACTGTATGGGGAGTCAACACCCAATCCCTATGTTGTTCAAGGGTCAACAGTATATACCAAAGGTTGAACCATAAGAAACAGTGGGGCTGGGCACAGTGGCTCACACCTGTAATCCTAGCATTTTGGGAGGCTGAGGTGGGCAGATCCCATGAGCTCAAGGGTTCAAGACCAGCCTGGGCAACACAGAAGACCTCGTCTCTATTAAAAATACAAAAAATCAGCCAGGTGTGGTGACATGCACCTGTAGTCCCAGGTATTATACTTGGGAGGCTTAGGCTGGAAGATCACTTGAGCCTGGGAGGTTGAGGGTGCAGTGAGCTAAGATTGTACCACTGTACTCCAGCTTGGGTGACAAGTGAGACCCTGTCTCAAAAACAAAAAACAAAAAGCAAAAAACTGTAGAATATTAGCAATTTCATGTGGTTTAACATATGTAAAACTATGTTAATAGATACATATTATAAAACACATGTTAAGAAAATGAGTTAAAAATGAACTGTATACCAAAAAGCATGTAAGAAGATGCTTACTAATGATTAGGGAAATGCAAATCCAAATCACATCATCTCATACCCATTAGGATGGCTGCTATGGAAAAACAGAAAACAAATGTTGGCAAGGATGTGGAGAAATTGAAACCCTTGATCACTGTTGGTGGGAATGTAAAATGGTACAGCTACTACAGAAAACAGTACAGCAGTTCCTCAAAAAAAAAACTAACTACAGGCCAGGCGCGGTGGCTCACACCTGTAATCCCAGCACTTCGGGAGGCCGAGGCGGGTGGATCACCTGAGGTCAGGAGTTCAAGACCAGCCTGGCCAACATGGCGAAACCCCGCCTCTAGTAAAAGTACAAAAATTAGCCGGGTGTGGTGGCATGCGCCTGTAATCCCATCTACTTGGAAGGCTGAGACAGGAGACTAGCTTGAGCCCGGGAGACGGACATTGCAGTGAGCCAAGATCGCGCCATTGCACTCTAGCCTAGACGACACGAGTGAGGCTCCGTCTCAGAAAAAAAAAAAAAAAAATTACTATATGATCCAGCAATTCCCCTACTGGGTATATATTCAAATGAATTGAAAGGGGGGTCTTCGAGAGGTATTTGTACACTTGGGAGCACTTCCAGCATGCTCATAGCTGCATTATTCACAATGGCCAAGGGGGGAAGTAACCTAAGTATTGTTGACTGACAGATGAATGGATAAACAAAGCATGGTAAATGCATACAAAGGATCATTCAGCCTTAAAAAGAAAATTCTGGTCAGGTGCAGTAGCTCACTCCTGTAATCCCAGCACGCTGGGAGGCCAAAGCAGGAGGATCACTTGAGGCCAGGAATTCAAGACCAGCCTGGGCAACATAGTGAGACCCCATCTCTACAAAAAAAAATAATTAGTTGCCAGGCATGGGGGCACATGCCTGTAGTTCCAGCTATTTGGGAGGCTGAGACAAGAGGAAAACTTGAGCCCAGGAGTTTGAGTCCAGCCTGGGCAGCAGTCTCTTAAAAAATAAAATTCTGACACATGCCACAACATGGATGAAGACACTGTGCTAAGTGAAATAAGCTAGTCACAAAGTGACAAATACTGTATGATTCTACTTGTATGAGCTATCTAGTCAAATTCATAGAAGTAGAAAGTAGAATGGTAGTTGCCAGGGGTTGAAAAAAGGGGGAAAAGGCCAGGTGCAGTGGCTCGCACCTGTAATCCCAGCACTTTGGGAGGTTGAGGCAGGGGGATCACCTGAGGTTGGGAGTTCAAGACCAGCCTGACCAACATGGAGAAACCTTGTCTCTACTAAAAATACAAAATTAGCCGGCCGTGGTGGTGCATGCCTGTAATTCCAGCTACTTGAGAGGCTGAGGCAGGAGAATTGCTTGAACCCGGGAGGTGGAGGTTGCGGTGAGCCAAGATTGCGCCATTGCACTCCAGCCTGGGCAACAAGAGTGAAACTCCGTCTCAAGAAAAAAAAAAAAGAAAGAAAAGAAAAAAGGGGGAAATGGAAAGTTTCAGTTTCACAAGATGAAAAAGTTTGAGATCCGTTGCACAACAATGTAGATACAGACATAACACTATTGGACTGTACACTAAAAGCAATTAACACAGTACATTTTGTTATGTGTATTTTACTACAATTAAAAACATTTAGTTGAGTACATAGCTTCAGGGAGAAACAAAAAAGTTAAAACAAATATGGCCAGGTGTGGTGGCTCCTGTTTGTAATCCCAGCACTTTGGGAGACCGAGGTGAGTGGATTGCTTCAGTCCAGGAGTTTGAGACCAGCCTGGCTAACATGGTGAAACCCCGTGTCTACTAAAAATACCAAAAAAATTAGCCAGGTGGGTAGCACATGCCTGTCATCCCAGCTACTTGGGAGGCCAACGTAGGAGGATCTCCTGAGCCTGGGAAGTCGAGGCTGCAGTGAGCCATGATTACACCCTGCACTCCAGCCCAGGCAACAGGTGTAAGACCGTCTCAAACAAAAAACAAAACACAAAGCTTGTGCTCTGTAATAGGGCAATAAGAAATAAATTATCTAAATTCTGTAGCTCTGCTATTTTCTTGCTGCAGCCCACTGCATCCTCTTGAAGACTGCCCTCTCAAAGGCCAAAGCACCCAGCAAGGCTTAGTGCCCCAGTCCCCTCCTAAACCCCCAAAGAGCCACCCTACAACCCCAGCTTGCAAATTCACACGAAGGGCCACTTAATCCACTTTTACACTTGAGTTTTATTCTAGAACACATGGTTTTACAACAAAGCTGATCTTAAATAGTACATTTCCCCGCTGATAACAGCGCTAGCTTCCTTCAACCCCCAGACCAAGGGATCAAAGCTACTGCTCAACTGCGTTTGACACCAGCTACCGACTTTTAAGGAATCTAGAACAAAGTCCTGGAGCCAGGCCAGAAGTAGTAAAAGCCTCAGTTAGCCCCTTCCTCTGTGCTGTGCTAACTGGGAGGGAGCCAGTGACTGGACATCTATGACCCCCCAAGTTTGTGGAACGTGGGGCTTCAGCTAAGGGTGGAGTAGTGTGATTTCAGCAGTGTCTCTACCTCCCTGACCCCTGTGCTGCTTTGCTCTGTCGTCACCTCCCGCACAATGTCAGGACACTGACCGGAAGTCAAACCTGTGCCTGGTGACCACAGACAAGAACAGGGATAACCGTGACCCTTGCTGCTGTGTCCTCACCGAGGCCAGCGCCCCACCTGCTGCAACAGCCAAGCCAGAGCAGTTCTGTCTGGGCCACAGCTACTCAGCCTGTGGACTCAGGCGTTATCCTGAAGAAGTTGCAACAAATCCTCAAAGAATAAACAACGTTGTGGCCCCTTTTTGGGCTTAAAAAAAAAAAAAAAAAAAAGGGAAAACAGAAACTCACAGTGGCTGTGGCTCACCACATGCCAGGCACTGTGCCAAACACTTCACATTTAGTGCTCATGACAACCCTATGAGGTAGGCCGT
This sequence comes from Theropithecus gelada, assembly GCF_003255815.1. Taxonomy (NCBI): domain Eukaryota; kingdom Metazoa; phylum Chordata; class Mammalia; order Primates; family Cercopithecidae; genus Theropithecus; species Theropithecus gelada. Next base: position 6,577,690 of record NC_037675.1, read on the forward strand.
ACCACTATCCCCATCTTACAGATGAGGAAACAACAGGCTCAAGAGTGAAGTCCCTCGCTTGCCTAGTATCTCAAAGCTAAGTGGCAAGCAAAGATGGGGCTCCAAGGTCTGTGTGACCTGAGTTCTTGGTTACCCAATATTTCAAAACTGTCACTTAGGAAACAAGAGAACATTTTTAGAAATAGGAGAAAACCCAACAGCCACAGTGATAGTCAAAGAGCTGAGGGGGCATCAGACCAGGTTCAGGGCCACTGCTAACTGCCAATACCCTGCCCCAGCCCCAGGAGACATACAGACTCTACTCCCCTAAACGAGTAGCCCTGCTCTTAATAAATAAATAAAGGTCAGGCACAATTCTACACAAAGGCCCCAGAATTCAAACCACTGTCTTGTTTCTCAGGCTTTTGCTTAAGAGCCCAGTACTGGGTGGACTGGGGAAGTCCCTGATTTGGGTCAAAATAAATATGCCCGTTCTCATCCAAAGCTTACCTGCCTTCCCTCCTCCCTGAGCTGTGCCTGGGGCCTTCTGTTGCTAAGCATGTTAAGGGGCCAGTTCCCCACGAGAAGCCTGTGGGCTCTGCTATTCCACTGTAGCCTAGCAGGGAGCTGACAGGCCACGCAGAGCACGGAGTTCCTACAATGGCTGTAGCCAGAGTTCCAGGTCAGGGAGGTGGGGAAGAAATGTCTCCTTTAGGACTTAACTCTTTAACTTCAGGGCATATTTATTCTGAACCCAAAATGAGTGGAGGAAGAGGTAGGCAATAAAAGGAAGATAACTTTACCCCAAGTCATTCAGTTGGGGTAAGGGAGCTCCAGAATATTGACACCCCCACCCACCAACCCCAGAGAGGGTGATATGATTCCTTTCATTAGCACAGCATGACGACTCAGGAGATCTGAGGGGTGGGGAAGGCCACGACAACCTGGTCAGTCTGTGGACACATTCCCTACTCCTGCTGGGCCCTAGAAGATGGTCCACCTGACATCTCCATGGAGTCTGTAAAGTGCCATTAGCAAAATCACAGGAGTCAGGAGAAAGAACCAACAGCCCTGGAGAGACAGAGCCCTATGCTGTGAGCAGAGGGTGTCAAGATAACAGATGACCCCAACTCCTCTGGCCCTGGGGCTGGCTCACTGCATCCTGCCCCGCCCTGCCCAGGAAGGAGTGCCCGCTGCTCTCCTGGCCCCCACTTCCTACTGGCCACACCAGAAGCCCAGTCAGGGAGCCCTGCCCCCTTCTCAATTCCTTCTGTCCTGTGCCTCCCTGGCTCCTCCTCTGCTGCCGTGGGCAAGGTCGTCGGGCCAGTACTGGTCCTCCATGTACTGTTCCATGTCTGTGCTGCTGTCAGGTTCTCTGTCCTCAGGGCAGGTCCAGAGGCTGCGGGCCTCCTGCTGTTCCCACTGCACCTCCACCAGCCGGTAGAGCTCCATGGCTGTCATGGCATCTTCTACTGATGAGTGCCCGTGCGGGCCCACCTGCTAACAAGAGCCAACACATCACTGCCTGCAAGCCTGGTGAGAGGCCTGTTACTCCAAGAAGCAAGGCCAGTTACCCCGGGTTCTTTGTGCAGGCCCAAGAATACATATGCTCAGAATGGAGGTTCACAGAAAAGGGATGGAACCTCAACTGTACACCATAAGCCATGCAGCTTCTCCAAGCCTGTTTTCCTCAAATATAAGGCATGCTAAAAATCTCTTGCTTCAAAGGCTTGCAGACCAGATGAATGATAAATGTGAAGCCCAACAGGAGCAAGAGGTACTGGCTCCTCATCTAAGGCTGTATGTCTGGTCGTAGGGGATGGGAGACCACTCTTTGGGGATACAAGAACCAAGAGTGAGGCAGGGTACAGATCTGGAAGAGATCAGCCTAGGAGAATGTGTTCTGGGAGAATCACAGTACACACTGGGGAAGAAGGACCATGGAGAGAAACACCTGGGGCTGCCTGTACAAGAGGGAGACCCATTTATGCAAGGTCCCTGGACCTGGACTAGGGAAGAGAGAATGACAAGGAGGCTAGAGGCACAGCCCAAAGCCTTGTCTGTGGTTCAAGTGGCATGGAAGCCAGGCGGGCCTCCCTCCCTTCCAGTCATTCTCTCACCACGCACCTGGATCTTCTTGTGCAGCAGCTGCAGGGCCAGGTCCTTTAGAGAGACCCGGGCCCGGGTGTGGAGGCCAGGCTCGCTGAGGAAGTTTGGGACATAGGTGGTATCCCGGGTCTGGCTCCGAGGGTGGACATACTTGAGGGCCTGGAAGTCGTTGTGCAGCGCGTGCCCCACCACCACCTTGCCCTTCAGGAGCTTAAGGATCTGTGAGCAGAGAGAGGAGTCAGGGAGGTCCCCCCACACCCCATCAGGCTGGCAGGAGACACGCCCCGAGAACCCTTAGCCAATAGGTGCATGGATCCCTGTGGAGGGAGGCAGCACAGAGTGGGGAGATCATGAGCTCCACAGTCAACCATGCTGCCCCAAGTCTGAACCCAGACCCTTCTACTGTCTATACGCAGGGGCATACCTATGTCTTCCGCACCTGTCAAAGGGGAACACTGGCAGCAGCATTCCGTGGGGTAGCTGTAAGGACTAAAGGAGGTCATGGATGGAAGTCTTCCTGTTACCAGATACAAGCAACTCTACTGCTGGCGTTGGCTTTCCTCTCAGGCTGGAAGACGTCACCAGGCCTCCACCCCACTCTCCCCCACCCCACTGTAAGGTCTGTGAGTGCAGAGACCATGTTGGACTTATTAGTGGTGCTCCAGGGAAAGCGCCACATTTATTCTTTTTTTTTAATGCCTATCTTTTTCCAGTAGCAGAAAGCATTACATTTACTGATTTATTATTTACTTATCACAGGAGGTGATCAATAAAGACCAGCTGGGTGAAGTCAACAGAACCGTGGCTGTCACTGATAGACACAGCACAGCAGCAGCTCTTATGAGCAGTAAGGGCCATAATCCCTGTCTTCAGGACTCTGCCCCCTTGCCCTGCTGTGTACCAACTCCTCCTCACCCTCTTAACCTGCTCTCTTGCTCAGCTCTGGCTGCTTGCACATTGTGTTCCTCCCCTCCCTGCTGGGTGGCCTCCTCACACACCAGGGAGGCCACGTCCAGGGCCATGGGCCAGCAACTCCCTCCAGCCCTCTTAGCTGGGCTTAGGCTCTCCTTATCACCAGCTGCTGGCCTCCATAGCCTACCTCTGCTGGCAACATATGGTTTATCTCTAAACTCAGCTTTCATGGCAGATGGATAAGATGCATTGAGACTTTATGGTAGGGACATGCCACCATGCTGGTCACTCACCATACTGCCCCTCCCCCCGGTCAGCCATGAAGTAGAAAGAGATGGAGCACACCCTACAGTGGCTCAGAGTCTGGGCAGACAAAAAGTGGTCCTGCTCTTGGGACCACCACCCACCAGGTCAATGGAAGGGACCAAGGAGCTGGAGCGTTCACCACACACCTCCCCTCTTGTTGCTACTCTTACTGATTGGCCTCCTTGATACATAAAATAACCTCCAATCATTTCAAAGGAATGCTCGGGCCACAATGTTATGTGAAAAAGTAAGACACAAGGCCGGGCGCGGTGGCTCAAGCCTGTAATCCCAGCACTTTGGGAGGCCGAGACAGGCGGATCACGAGGTCAGGAGATCGAGACCATCCTGGCTAACACAGTGAAACCCCGTCTCTACTAAAAAATACAAAAAACTAGCCGGGCGAGGTGGCGGGCGCCTGTAGTCCCAGCTACTCGGGAGGCTGAGGCAGGAGAATGGCGTAAACCTAGGAGGCAGAGTTTGCAGTGAGCCGAGATCCAGCCACTGCACTCCAGCCTGGGAGACAGAGCAAGACTCTGCCTCAAAAAAAAAAAAAAAGAAAAAAAAGAAAAAGTAAGACACAAGATAGTGTACACCAGTATTTCCCAACCTTGCCTAAGCCCAAGAATAACCCAGAAGTGTTAAAAAGTGGTTCTGTTATAAGGCTTGTTTAGAAAATGCAGATTTGTCTCAATGCAATTGATGTATGACACATTTTGGGAACAACGCAAATTTCACCTTTGCTCACGCATAATTTTGTCCTTGAGAAACACTGAGTGAACGCAGAAAATTGCATACAGCTGAACTGAGCCAAGAGGGCATACACAATATGCACACAGCAACCCTGGTTCACCTGTGTGATGAGCCACACCCATCCACAGCTGGTGTCACACTTCCTGTCTGACTTCAAAGAACTCTCCTTCCACCACTTCACAGAAACTCAAGCTGCAACCTTTCTGACTCCCGTTCCCACAAGCAAGCTTTAGGACTTTTTCAAGGTAAAGTGCCATACTTACTGGTGTATTGTGCATTTCTTAACCATTTAAGATGTGTGGAATAAGGAAAAAAAAAAAAAGAAGAAACAAGATGTGTAAAACTGGACTACCTTTTTTATTAGGTTTCTATCTTATTTTTGGGGTGCCACTGATGTCCTTTTTAATACTGTTCCCTTCCTCCATTTCCCCTTAAGCCCTGTGGCTTTATGGTGCAAGTCTGCACAGTGTGATGATTTTTTGGAACAAGGGTCAGAGCCCTCCCCAAGCCTAACGGATCAGGGTCTCTACGGGGGGAACTGAGGACAGGGATCTTGGATTGTTAAAAAGGCCTCAGGTGTTTCCTAAGGTCAAGCATGTTTGGGAATTCCTGGTACATCAGTGTGGTCCCAACCACTAATTACATTTTTCTAAGCACTAAGAAACTAACATAAGGAAATAGGCCAAAACATCCATACCTGACCATGATGCCACTGTGGGCTTTACAAATTTTATATCAACGCATACAACTTTTAAAACAGAAAGCAAACTCTAAAACGTAAGCTGTTTATCACCTTACAGTTGGTGTAGCCTTTCTATATTGTCCTGTGCAACAGGCCAGCAATCCTTATCTGGAGGCAGGTTTGGGATTTTATTTTTATTTCCCCTATTCTAAGGAGAAGGAACTTACCGTTCGGAGCAGTTAGGTGACTTTCCCAAGGTTTCTTGCCCCCAGTGAAGCAAAGTGGTGACTCAAACTAGGGTGGCTCTTTCCAGCCCACCACACCTCCCAAACAAGTACCCAACCCTGCCCTTACCTCTTTCTGGGCCACCTGGAAGGGGATAGCCTTGCGCATGTGCTGCCGAGTGACGCCGCTCCAGCGAGTACGGTAGTCAACGATGGGCATCTCAGGCCTGATGTACTTGTCATAGAGGACATCGCCATGGTAACTCACGATGGAACAGCGGGCCAGCTCGCTCACCCGCCCTTGGGGTCCCGTGCCCACCATCTCACAGTCGATAGCCACACACTTGCTGGGCAAGGGCCCTGAGGCTCTCCTGGGAGCGGGCCTTCTGCTGCATGGGGCACCGCCAGATCCAGCCCTCAGACACTGCTTCCCACTGCTGGCAGCCTCAGTTGCTGGCACTGCCCTGAAAGAGGTGGGCAGTAGGGAGGACCCTGGTTCTGGAGGCACGCTCAGCAGCCCCTGCTCCTGCAGCAAGGCCTTCCAGGCCATGAACCGCTGGTGCTGTCGGCTCCTTCTCTTGTGCCTCTTCCGAAGCACATCCTTGGCATTTGGGATGGTGAAGGAAGGGCACAGGCACTGAGCAGACTCAGGGGCCTCCCGGGGTACCATTCCAGTTAGCTCACTGCTTGGGGCAAGGGAAGCCAGGGGAGTAATCTTCCAATGGGGCAGCAGCCTGAAGAGAGAACACACAGGCCGAGGGGCTGGGTGAGAGTGTGCCAGGCAACCCATCCACCCTCCCTCCCTACAGCCCATCCACCATCCCCTCCTCCCCACGGTGGGGATGCCCGAGAGCCCTGCACTGTAGCTGGTGGCTCCCAGATTGAGCTGAGGACCCATTTCACTAATAAAAGCATTCATACTGTAAACACATGCAAGTCACTGTTGTAAATACTACATGGAATCACTCGATCTGTTCAATGACCCGAACAAAGTATTATTATCTTCATTTTACAGGTAAGAAACTGAGGCACAGAGGTGAAGAAACTTGCCCAATTAGTAAAGGCCAAAGGCTGATAGGAACCCAGAATCCACACCTTCAACCTCAATCAAACCATGGCTGAGTCCAATATTGTTAGCAGCAGATTTTTTTTCTGCTGTGATTTTTAGCTAAGAAGTATCAGACTTTGACAGAGGTATGGTTATAGGAAAATAAAGGTTACAGAAACTGTATAGCCCTTTTTAAGAAATCATTTTTTGAAATATGAAGGCACAGATCCTCAGAACCTGGAGAAAAAATTTCACAGGAAGCCCGCAGTAATTGAATAGCTATATTTTTTGTAATATGTTAACCAAATGTTATTTATTTATTTATTTATTTAGAGATAAGGTCTCGCTCTGTCACCCAGGCTGGAGTGCAGTGGCGTGATCACAGCTCACTGCAGGGCTCAAGTGATCCTCCCCCCTCAGCCTCCTGGGTAGCCGGGACTACAGGTGCACACCAGCACACCTGACTAACTTTTTAGTATTTTTAGTAGAGATGGGGTTTCATCATGTTGCCCTGCTGGTCTTAAACTGGGCTCAAGTGATCCGCCCACTTCAGCCTCCCAAAGTACTGGGATTACAGGTATGAGCCACCATGTCCAGCCTTTAAATGTAATTTCTTTACCTGACTTTGTAATTCATTAATCACCACAGCATCTACAAACATTTAAAAGTCCTGATCTGAAGTGCTTGCAGATTTCTGTGGTGGGGTCCCACCCAGCGGACTTTAAGCCCTCGTCATTGAAAGCTAGGATAAGAGGTGCTCTCGCACATTGCTGCTACAGGAAATGTCTAATGTTCCTGTGAGTTTGCAAAACCCAGCATCTTCCCAACAGCTGAGGCCATAGCTTGGAAAGCCTATCTCATTTGTTATGCCAAGTCAGTCAGTACATTTTTAACAGATCAAACAAACTAGGGCTTTGAAGTCAGGCAGAGCAGGGTTTAACTCAGCTTATTTATTTATTTACTTATTGAGGCGGAGTTTCATTCTTGTTACCCAGGCTAGAGTGCAACAGCATGATCTCAGCTCACTGCAATCTCCGCCTCCCAGCTTCAAGCAATTCTCCTGCCTCAGCCTCCTGAGTAGCTGGATTACAGGCATGCGCCACCATGTGTGGCTAATTTTCGTATTTTTAATAGAGATAGCGTTTTGCCATGTTGGACAGGCTGGTCTCAAACTCCTGACCTCAGGTGATCCGCCTGCCTCCGCCTCCCAAAGTTCTGGGATTACAGGCGTGGGCCACCATGCTCGGCCTAACTCAGCTCTTTGTAAATTACCTAAACTGCTGAGTTTCAGTTTTCAGGCATGTAAACTGATCCTACCACCCCCTCTACTGTGTGAAGAGGAAATGACACAATGTATGCTGGGGTATTCCTGTATTCTAAACAGCAGGGGCTCAATAATCACTGTTTCTCCTCCCAGAGAGGTTAGACTCTAGCCTGTGGTTGGTAACCAGCTCTTCTCAAGCCAGAGCAGCGCAACCCAGTGGGATAGAGGTTTTTCCAGAAGGACTTCTGGGTGGTGGCAGACTCACAGCCCTTTCCCAAGCCACAGGCCTTCTCCTGCCGCCCTTCCCACTCACAGTCCTCCTGCTCTTTCAGACTCAGCTATTGTTCTGCCACTAGGTTGCACAGGCCAATGCCACACTGAAGCCCTCTCGTGTCTCCACTGTGCCAAGTGCTGGGCAGCTGCAAAGGTGGATCCTGGACTCCAAGAAGTTTAGTTTCATGGTGGAGACAGAAACCAAGCACAAAGTGTGTTAAGGGCTGAATTAGAGGTGCTAGGGAGGCAAAACAGGTTGGAGGACAATTCTCTGGAGGCTTCCTGGAAGAAGCTATATCTGTGCGCATGTAAAACAGTAACCTTCCAGGTAGAAGGGAGAAGAATCAGTGGCCATGTTAGGGGCAAAGGCTTTAAAAAAGAGTAACCCAGGGTGGAGGAAGAGGGCCCACCAGCAGCCTGAAGTCACTAGGGTGTAGAGCATAAGGCGGGTCATGCTGGAGGCACTGCTCCTCGCTCCTCTCTCCTTTGCACCATTTCATCTTCTGCTTCCCACTCTGGTGGCCCTTCCACGAGCCACCCCTACTCCAATCTGGTGTCCCCTGAATTGGTGTCTACTGGCCAAGTGAATGGGGGAGCCTCAGAGGCACCTATGGAGGTCACTGAAATAACCCATAGTAGCCCTGACTCAGGACATTAAGTCTAGCTGGGGAGCAAAGAAATTCATCCCTCTGTGCTGAGCTCTTATAGCACAATTTGAGAATTATTACACCCTTCCAAGTCCATTGGTACACACAGTCTACCTCAGAGCTATGTGAAGGCAGGTTGGAGCCTTGATTGTCTCTGTGCCTTCCCCAACAGCCAGCCTAGAAGCTAGCACGTGGCAGGTCCTCTTCAGAAGGGTGTAGAAAGAGGTCTGGAGAAGATGAGAACCTGAGCAGTAGCAGCAGAGATTAAGAGAAACGGGAAGGGGGTGGGAAGTGAGGTGAATTGCCAGGTTTGATGATACCACAGCATTTCCATAAAGACTCTCCACACTCTAGGGCAGGGCACCGCATCCCGACTTGACTCATCCAGACCTGACCCGTCCTGACTCATTCACCCTGCTTGCTCATCCCATCCTTTCCAGGAGAAAAGGTCTCTCTTTTAAAAAGGTCTTAACTGTAACCAACTTCCTCATATTGACAGTCACATCTTAGAACTGACAAATTCAGAACCTCAATTTGCTTCAGTCCAGCAATGGGAGAAAAAAGCCTAAGAAGCCCAATGCCAACCCTGCTAATAACTAATTTGGGAAAGCGGGGTGGTGGATAGTCCCCTCCTTTCTCTGTGAGGGGCTGAGGCTAGGACTAGGGTGGGTGGCTTTCCTGACCCTACTGGCAAGGTTTTAAAGAAGCCAGAAATTAAGTTATCTGAGAAAAGGTCTCTATGGCCTCCTATTTCAAGAGAGGAAAGCAGTCCTTTTCCAAACACCCTGACCTTGCTTGAGAGAAGAGAGAAAGAGAGCCCCCCTCCCACATACTGTTCTATATTATTTTATACTCAGTACCTGTTTTAATAAGAAACGAGGAAGCGAAACCAAAGGCAGGCAGCACAGCACCGCACCAGGCACCACACCGGAAACCAGGCCTGGGCCTGCCTGACCTTAGCCTGATAGTTAAAATTCAAACTATGACCTAGCAACCGATGTTATCCATAGATTCCAGACATTGTGTGGAAGGACATTGTGAAATTTCTTGTTCTGTTCTGTTTCACTCTGATTACCGGTGCATGCAGCCCCTGTCACATATCCCCTAGATTCTCAATCAATCACAGCCCTTTCATGTAAAATCTTTAGTGTTGTGAGCCCTTAAAAGGGACAGAAATCGTGCGCTTAACAAGCTGGGATTTTGAGACACTAGTCTGCTGATGCTTCTAGGTGATTAAAAACCACTTCCTTCACTACCTGGGTGTCTGTGGGGTTTTGTCCATGGCTCCTCCTGCTACATGCTGACAAGTCAAAACCAACAGTCATCAAGGACACACCTCTTTGGGGGCCCAAATGTAGCTCAGTGAAGCTGGAGAGAAGTTCCACTCAGATAAAACAACCCTTTCAATAAGGACAAATACAAGCCTTTCTCTAGCCTGGACCCAGCGCTCTGGGGGGTCAGACACCGGGCCTTCAGGCAGGGAGGGGGTCCCTGGCCTGAAGAAAGGGTCCCAGCTGCAGAGTCAATGGAGCAAAGGCCCCAAAGGAACCACGAAGTCAGAATCCTCAGTGGCATCAGAGTCACCAACCTGCTGGCTGATCAGAAGGGCAGAGGGCAGTTCTAGACCCTCCTCTGGCACTAAATAGCTAGATGATCTGGGGCAAGTCACGTCTCTTCACCATCAACCGAGGACTGTGAATTAGATAAGGGCTTCCCAGACACAGTTAATTACCAAATGGCATCTGATAAAAGGCTGATTTTCAGGCCCACTCCCACACCGTCCTAATTGCTATTTTGGGGAAAGGGGCCTGAGAATCTACAGTTTCAAAAAGAGCGCGCACGACCCCTACCCTCAAGCCACGATTCTGATAATTGCCCAAATCTGAGAAAATCTGGCTCGATAAGGTCCCCTGTGCTGCTAAAAAGTCCAAGGAACAACGACAACAACTAAAGTCTGCTATCCCGGCACGACCTCCCCGCTGGCTGGCGTTCTCCAGGCGTGACGCGTGGGAGGCCTGATCTCACCGGGAAGGACTCGGGCGTTGGTCACTTGCTGGCCGCGGCTGCTGGGCCGAGTCCCAACGACCAGCGCCGCCCCCTCTGGCCCTGGACCCCTGAGCAAAGCGAGGACTGGAGACAGGCGGCGCCCGGCCTGCTTTTCTGCCGGCCGGTAGAGCACGGTCAGCCCAGCTCAGGCGACACCGCCGCAGGCCGGGGAGGACACAACGCGCGGGGCCTGCGACCCGTGACACGCGGCCTCAGCCCGCCCGACCCCGCCGCCCCGGCACAGGGTCCTAGATCTCACCTGAAGCCCCGCGCGTCTCTTCCGGTCCGCACGTGGCGTCCAGAAAGCCGGCAGCTCCCACATGCCCGGGCAAGCCCGGCTGCCTCTGCCCGCCTATTGGCTCGCTGGACGGCAGCGCCCGCCCAAGGCCTCTTCTGATTGGTCGAGCCTGCCTGGCAGCGGGGAGGCGGACAAGAGCAGAAGGGGAGGGACTCCTGAAGAGGGCGTAACTCGTGCTGCAAGTTGACCATACTGGCGGGAAACTTTAAAGAGAAGGGAGGGGAGCCCGGCCTCCTCTCATCCCTGCCCCGTCCCATCTGTGTTCCCCGGCTCCAATCCACTCCTCTACCTGGGTCGAGATGTGGGCTTCTGTGAGCCTGGGACCACCAAAGGCCGAATGACTTATTGAGTACACCCACATCTGCAGACTGGGAACATCGGCCCCTACATCCTCGGGTGTTCTGGGATTGAAGGAAATAATATACACAGTGGGCACTAAATAAAGACTGAAAGGTTTCCTCCGTCAGCGCTTTTTCATTTATTCTTTTGCAACATTTGACTCCTAAGTATTAAGTTCCTACGTGGGCTTGGCAGTGGGATGCACAGAATAAACACATAAGCATCCTGAGTTGTTTATCTAACAGCAGGGAAACAGCAAGGTTAACAGAAAATTCAGTGCAGCGTGAGGCCGGGGTGCAGTGGCTCACGCCTGTAATCCCAGCACTTTGGGAGGCCGAGGCAGATGATCACCTGAGGTCAGGAATTTGAGACCAGCCTGACCAACATGATGAAACCCCATCTCTGCCAAAAATACAAAAATCAGCCGGGCGTTGACGGGCGCCTGTAATCCCAGCTACTCTGGAGGCTGAGGCAGGAGAATCGCTTGAGTCTAGGAGGCGGAGGTTGCAGTGAGCCGAGATCGCGCCATTGCACTCCAGCCTGGGCAACAAGAGCAAAACTCCGTCAAAAAAAAAGAAAAGAAAAGAAAAGAAAAATTCAGTATAACATGAGTAATAACAAGAACAATAATAAACGGTTCACATGTATTATGTGAGCACGAATGATGTGCCAGGCAAAATATTCAGTTAATTTGTACAATGACCTTACTATTATTTCAGTTTTACGACTAAGGAAATTGACACTTAAATTAAGGAGAAACACCTAGAGTCCAAAGATCCTTACCTAAGCAGGCTGACTTCCCTTAGTTCCCATTTTGCAAGCAGAAATGGTATTGGAAAGGTACCTGTGATGAGAAATAGGCTAGGAGCTGTTTCTGATGGGAGTACAAATTTGAGGGAAGCAGGACAAGGAATGAGGTCACAAGAGAGATCAATCCTTTTACCCAGGCCCCAGAAGGCTTTGGGGAGGCAGAGGGATTTAAGTCATAGATGGTTCACCAGTGGATCTGCATTTGAGAAAACTCATTCTGGCTGCAGCATAGAGAGGAATGGATGAGGACCGGAGAAAGACGAGTGGGAGTGCGGTTGTGGAAATTTGGAAGATCCTGATGTCCAGAGTGGTGTGGAGGATAAAGAGCTCCCCCTAAGTAGCATTTGAAATGACAGATTCAAATGCTACTTAGGAGTCAGCGTTGATCAGAGAGCACAGAGGAAGGGGTTATAGGACAGTGGTCTTCAGGCATGGAGACTGTGGGAGGTAAATCCGGGGCAAGGAGAGTTTTTTTTGTTTGTTTGTTTGTTTGTTTTTGTTTTTGTTTTTGAGATGGTGTCTCACTCTGTCACCCGGGCTGGAATGCAGTGGCATGATCTTGGCTCACCGCAACATCTGCATCCTGGGTTCAAGTGATTCTCCTGCCTCAGCCTCCGAAGCAGCTGGGATTACAGGCACGTGCCACCATGCCCAGCTAATTTTTGTATTTTTAGTAGAGATGGGGTTTCACCATGTTGGTCAGGCTGGTCTCGAACTCCTGACCTCGTGATCCGCCCACCTTGGCCTCCCAAAGTGCTGGGATTACAGGCGTGAGCCACCGCGCCCAGCCAAGGAGAGTTTTAAGAGAGTTAATATCCAGATCCTCAACTTCCATGGTGCTGGGCCTCAGTATATGCCTGGGGTCTTTGGGGTTCAGCTTCCCTCTCCTCCTATGTAACCAGCTGTCTCCCACTTTTCAAAGGCAATTCACATTGCACCTGTTCTAAATCTTGCTCTGCTGCATTACCTTGGAAAATAAAAGTCTCCAGGAGAAACAATAGGGAAAGTCTAAATAATGTATTAATTATTGTTGAAGACGGGGCTAGAAATCCTTCTACAAGTCAGGTGGTTTCTCATTCTTTGCTTTCACTAAGATCCAAGGAGGATCTAATCATGTTGTTAGGTCATTAAAAACATTTTCTTGAGACTGAGGCTGGTGGACTGCTTGAGGCCAGGAGTTTGAAACCAGCCTGGGCAACATAGCAAGATCCTGTCTCTACAAAAATAAATAAATGTGGAGGTGTGTGCCTATAGTCCCAACTACTGGGGAGGCTGAAGTGGGAGGATCCCTTGAGTCCAGGAGTTAGAGGCTACAGTGAGCTATGATTGAGCCACTGCACTCCAGCCTGGGTGACAGAGCCTGACAGACCCTGTCTCCAATAAATAAATAAATAAATAAATAAGTAAGTAAGTAAGTAAGTAAATGTTTTGAGTATAGATAATTATCAGGAATTTAAAAGAAGTGAGAGAACTGCCAGACTAAAACCCTTCCCACTTCTCTATGGTTTTAATGTAAACAACGTTTATCAGGCTTACAACTATAAAATCAAAATGACAGACTCACCCCTGTCTCATTCTTACAAAAAGTGATTTTCATCTCTGGACTCACAAATTTATGGAAAAATAACTGGCTCAATCCATCTCCTTCAAAGATATATTTTCCATGACATTTTAATGAAGATTAATTAACTTTTATGTTTAAAGAGTCTCTCATATAATGAAATGCTATGTATTTATTTTAATCATATGTACTACTAATAATTACAACAACATTTCAATCCAGAAGGAAAAATAATTAACCCTTAGAACCTCATGGTCACAGAAAATTTTTTACAGTTAACAAGTTCAAATTTATCTACATAATTGTGTGACAGAAATGTACAATAGGGTGCTTCATAAAATATTACCAAGGATGAAAATACATTATGCTTGGATAAAACTCCATAGCAGAAGCTGAATGGGAAGAAAAAAAGAATGTTGCGTATTACGTCAAATAAAAAAACAAATCCAGATTTCATAAAGAGAGATTTTATTTAAAAGGATGATTTTGGGGTGGGGTGAGGGTGGTAAGACTCTCTAAACAGGGAGAACACTCAGGCCATAAATCTACAAACTCTCAAGGGGTAGGCAAAAAGGGATTTCCTTTTCTAGGGAGGAGTAAGCCAGTCTAGAAAGAACCTGGTGTAGGCAAGTGGGATGAACGAGAGTGACAGGATGGGGCAGTAGATCAGAGATTGCTTTATCCTGAGGCCAGCCTGTTCTCAAGGTTGCTGTTACAGAGGGATTTCATGCTGGTTTAGGCTGAGGGTGGGCCAAGATTCAGAGGCCTTGGGGAAGGACAAAAGCTTAACCAAAGTTTTATTAATGAGCATTTTTTTTCCAGCTGATCAATGGGCCAAGCAGTTCACCTAATCACTTATGAGGCAAATGGGAACTGGGGGTGTCTGTATCCAGTCTGGTAACAGGGTATAGTGGGGAATCGCCACAGAGGGGAATCCATGAGTTTTATCTCAGTCATATGGGGAAGGGTGTTTCTTTGCAGTGAGCCATTTCCAGAACCTGAGAGGGTGGGGTTGAGGTGGGGTTTGGGGGTGAGGGATTAATCATTGCTTTTCTCTAGGAGCACAGTGCTTAGGTAAAACTCAACACTGTCAGAAATAGTTTTTTCATGTACTTTAAAAATGAAGGCCAGGCGCTGTGGCTCACGCCTGTAATCCCAACACTTTGGGAGGCCAAGGTGGGTGAATCACCTGAGGTCTCAAGTTTGAGACCAGCCTGGCCAACATGGTGAAACCCTGTCTCTACTAAAAACACAAAAATTACCTAGGTATGGTGGTGGTCACCTATAATCCCAGCTACTCAGGAGGCTGAGGCACGAGAATCTCCTGAACCCTGGAGATAGAGGTTGCAGTGAGCCAAGATCATGCCACTGCACTCCAGCCTGGGCAATAGCGCAAGACTCTGTCTCAATAAATAAATAAATAAATAAATAAATAAGCTAGGCAAGGTGGCACATGCCTGTAGTTCCAGCTACTTTTGAGGCTGAGGCAGGAGGATCACTTGAGGAGAGCAGGAGTTCGAGGCCACAGTGCACTATGATTGTGCTACCCTCCAGCCTGGGCAACATAGTGAGACCCCACCTCTACAAAAAATAAATAAATGAAAATGAATAATATTTGTATCAAATCATTATGCTATTTAGAGTCCATTGCATTCATTTAATGACATATTTTTAAGATGTCCATATTTACGGATGCTCCGTGACTTAACAATGAGGCCATGTCCTGATAAACTCACTATAATTCACGAGTTGAAAATGCACTTAATCCATCTAACCTACCAAACATCTATAGCTTAGCCTGACATACCTTAGATGTACTCACAACATTTACATTGGCCTAAAGTTGGGCAAAATCATCTAACACAAATGCTTTAATAAGGTACTGAATATGTCATATAATTTATTCAAGACTGTACTGAAAATAAAAAACAGAATGATTGCATGGGCACTTGAAGTAAGGTTTCTACTAAATATGTATTGTTTTTGCACTATTGTAAAGTGAAAAAAATGTTAAATTGAGCCATTGTAGGTCAGGGACCATCTATACTTACATTTATCATAAAAAAATTGCTAAGTGAAAAAACTTGATGTCCCAAGTATTCAGTAAGGGTGGTCTCACGTTGGCATCTTGACTGTAGATGGTAGTACTCATATCCATTCTTTCTTAGGGAAACCACTAAACTCACCCTCCAACTTCTGCTAGCTATGTGACTTTTGGCAAGGCTCTTGACCTCACTGAACCAAGTCAGCCCTTCCCTTCTACCCAGAGGCTGCCTCTGGATTGAGTAAAAATGTCTCCTCCTAGGCCGGGTGCGGTGGCTCATGCCTGTAATCCCAACACTTTGGGAAGCAGAGGCCGGTGGATCCCAAGGTCAGGAGTTTAAGACCACCCTGGCCAACATGGTGAAACTCCATCTCTACTAAAAATACAAAGATTAGCCGGGCTTGGTGGCACGTGCCTGTAATCTCAGCTACTCAGAAGGCTGAGGCAGGAGAATCACTTGAACCTGGGAGGCAGAGGTTGCAGTGAGCCGAGATCGTGCCACTGCACTCCAGCCTGGGTGACAACATCTTGAAGAAAAAAAAAAACAACAACTCCTCCTTCCACAAAGACGAGGGCTTCTTTATAACAGAGCTTGTTTAGGCTGGGGCCTGGTGGGGAAAAACCCGTGATCCAAGCTCTGACCTCACAGACCCCATCATTTCCCCCTCCGCATTTTCAATCTGTAAACACTTGAGACAGGATTTGACCTATTTTGCATTTACAAATCATTATGCTACAGTCAGAGTGCCATTCTTCCTGCCCTGTGTACTCATTCTGAGGACTTTTTGGGGTACTGTGGGGATCCCCATGGTGCTGGGCCAGGCGCAGACTTGAAAGAGAGTGTTGATCTGCTCAATTCTTAGAGCAATTGTTCTCCATGTGTCGTCCTAGCCCAGCAGCATGGGCATTTACCTGGGAGTTTGTTGGACCTACTGAATCAGAAAATCAGGGTGCGGGGCCCAGAAAGTCAGGGGATGAGGCCCAGAAAGTCAAGGGGTAGGATTAAGAAAATTAGGGGGTGGGGCCCAGCATTTTAACAAGCTGATGAAATAGCTAATCCTGAGGCATGCTGAAGTTTAGGATCCATTGTGCTGGAGAGTATGAAGCTGACAACACTCCCAGTGCTAAATGTGAATAATGTACTTGTTTTATTCACACAGCTCCCCCCTCTCTTAGCTCTCTTGATCCAGCAGTAGCTGGACTTTGGACCTACCAGGACACAGCCTGGCACTGAGACAATTAAGGTACCTTTGTACCCTCCCCCAACTCCTGAGAATGTCCAGGATTCTCAGACCCAGACTAAGTCTCACATGGCTAATTTTTTAATGGAAGACGAGGGATTTGATCCAGGAGGGTTTTATTCTCTGCGGTTGCTTGCTCCATTCTAGATAGAGTCCCCTCACATATAAAATTAATCCTTCATTCAGTGGTCCCCAGTCTTGACTCAACCTGCTGAACTGTAAAATACACAGATGCTTGGGGTCACACCCCAAGATTCTGATTTAACTGGTCTGGGGTGGGGCCTGAACAGGACGGTTTCTAAATCTCCCTAGGTGTTAGTAGTTTGTCGCTAAGACTGACGAATTGCCGCTAAAGTGGAGTTACCTAAAGCTTCCAGCAGAGGACGCTGCCTCTCTGCCCATCCACGGAAACGCGAGCAGGGAAACCTGATAGCTGCAGTTGCGATGGGTGGGGCTGGAAATCAGGCTGCTTCCTAAACCTGGTTGATGCAGTTAAGGCGAGGAGCCAGATGCCCTGACCCTTGATTCGCCGACGCTTTTGTGTTGAGACTCCAAGAAAGTTACCTTAAAAAGTAGTAAGTTAGGGCTGGACGCTGTGGCTTGTGCTGTAATTCCAGCATTTTAGAAAGCCAAGGTGGGAGGATCACTTGAGCCCAGGAATTTAAGACCAGCCTGAGCAACACAGGGAGACTCCGTCTCTACAAAAAATACAAAAATTAGCCAGCCGTGGTGGTGGGTGTCTGTAGTCTCAGCTGATCGGGAGGCTGAGGGAGGAGGATTGCTTGAGCCCAGGAGGCTGGGGCTGCATTCAGCCTAGATCACACCACTGCACTCCAGCCTGGGTGACAAAGCCAGACCCCATTTCAATCAATCAATAAATAAAAACAGTAGTAAATTGTCTATTTTGCTGAGTGACCAAGAGATAAGTCACAACCTCTGCAGGCCTTGATTTTAGCATTTTTAAAGTGGGGAAGGATTTGATCTATATTCATTCTTTCAATATATATTGAGCCCCCTGAAATGGGCAAGATACTGATCTGGAAGGGGAAGGATACATATTTAAATGGGATAAAATTCCTACATGATAAGGGAGACTAATAGAAAGATGGTGGTTTCCATTTGTTCCTATTTCAGGATTGCAGACTTGTGGGTGCCCAAGGCTGGTGAAGAGGACAACCATGAAAACTATGAAAGAAAAGGCAGAAAAGACCAATATTGTGTATATACCTATGCCATTTTGTATTGTGACACTTCACTTGCCTACTAATCATAACAACCTAACAAGGTAGATGTGATCAATTCTGTTTTACAGTTGAGGAATCTGAGACTCAGAGATGTTAAGTGACAGACTCAAAGTCACACAGCTCGTAAGCAGTGGAGCCAGGATTGAAACTAGGATGTGTTTGACTTCAGAGCCAGGACTCCCCCCACCACTTAACAAAGGCTCTCGTATCCATCCCTCAAATCAGGAATGCACCCCACTTCCCTCCCCAGATGCTTGTTTCACTGAGGCACAATCTCTCCCTGTTCCATCCCCACACCAGCCCCAGATGCTGAGGGCTGCCCAGGAGAGACTCACCTCCCCTCCTCTCCTGTTCTCCAGCTCTGCCCTTCCTGCCCAATCTGGGCTTCTCTCCCACTGTGAAGGACAGACACCTGCTGAGTGACACCAATTTGCAGACTTCTGAAGTGTAAATGAAATTTCTAATAGGACTGGCTTCCCACTGGCTTCAGGCAGGGTTAGCAGTAAAGGGAAATTTAAAAGACTGGAAGTGCAGAAGAAGAGAGCCAGTTTGGAGGAGAGGGAGCAGCAGAAGCAGAGGCAACCACAGTCTCTGGGTAGAAGTGAAGGGCTGACTTGGTTCAGAGAGGTCAAGTGCCTTGCTAAAGGTCACACAGCTAGCAACCGGAAGAGGTAGAATGAACTCAGCTAATGGCTGCAATTTTCGCATTCCCTAAATGAGTACAATCTCCAACCCCCAACTTAAGTTTGTAATATGCTTTAGTGTCCTCTGCTGTATGGATGGAGGAGGGTGGGAATATACTTAGGAATAGGGAGGGCATTTGGATTTGTTGATTGAAAAATGAATCTCCACTGAAAGTATCATCACTGTGACTCAGTGCTCAACTTAAGGCAAGGTACCCCCCAGGCAGAGGGATCAAGAAAGGCTGGGAGGCCAGGCAAGGTGGCTGATGCCTATAATCCCAGCACTTTGGGAGGCTGAGGTGGGCAGATCACCTGAGGTCACGAGTTT
This sequence comes from Theropithecus gelada, assembly GCF_003255815.1. Taxonomy (NCBI): domain Eukaryota; kingdom Metazoa; phylum Chordata; class Mammalia; order Primates; family Cercopithecidae; genus Theropithecus; species Theropithecus gelada. The sequence continues at coordinate 6,596,478 of NC_037675.1, forward strand.
GAGACCAGCCTGGCCAACATGGCAAACCCCTGTCTCTACTAAAAATACAAAAAATCAGCTAGGCTGGTGGCATTCACCTGTAATCCCAGCTAGTTGGGAGGCTGAGGCTCAAGAATCACTAGAACCTAGGAGGTGGAGGTTGCAGTGAGTCAGGACTGCACCACTGCACTCCAGCCTGGGACAGAGTAAGATTCTGTCTCAAAAAAAAAAAAAAAAAAAAAAAAAAGGCCTGGGAAATGCTTTTTCTATCACTAATTCTAATTGTATTCCTGCCACAGTGGGGGATGGCCCCCAAGCACTGGACTGTTTTTCTCTTGGCCATACCTCTGGATGTCGCAGCACAGAGGCATGTACTAAGACCAAGAAATTCCATATACACAAGTCCACTCCCTCAGTTGTGGGGCAGGCACCAGACAAGCTCTGAGCTCAGGTGTGCCCCCTTGCTGCCAGGTGCACCGAACATCCGGCAACCTCGGTCTCCAGTACATACCTCTTGGTACCTGCGTATACTGTGGCTGTCGGGCCACAGACAACGAGGCCCTGAACCCCAGGGTGTGGGGTCACAAGATGCCTCCATTATAGGTGCCCCAAAATGATTGTTGGGGGAATTAGTAATTAAGGAGGGTTTTTCTCCCCCTGCCCTTCAGGCAGTGGTATGGAAGCAGTCCACTGCTCCCTGAAAACAGAGACCCTGCCCCACTTCCCTGCTCACACCATAGTTTGTCCGTGTTTCTGGAAGAGTCTGCCGAGGGGTGTTCAGGGTGGTTACCAGAGATGTTTTCTAGGAAATACAAAAGATACAAAAAAGAACACGAGGAAGGATAGCAAAAAAGGGGGGCTCCCCCCATTTCCTGCACCCCGCTGCAATGGCTGGCACCATTCGGCAGACTGGGATTTGTTGTTGAGCGCAGTAAGACAACAACAAAATCACTAGTCTTCCAGACGGGGCCAGCCACTTCACTCTGTATCCAGGCCAGTTCTGCAAGGCGTTCGAGGACCACCCCCCTCCCCTTGCCACCAGGTCAGGGGTCTGGATGCTCCTTCAGGCTAGGCGTTGTCTCTGCTCCTATTATTATTCATCTCCTCTGAACACCTCTCCTCACCTCAAAATTCCCTGGAAAAATTATTTTATTTCTTACTTTTCCCTTTTTTTCCGGAGTGTTCTACTTTCTGTAATGGACATAGTTGTTTTGTTTTGTTTTGTTTTGTTTTGTTGAGACAGGGTCTTGCTCTGTCACCCAGACTGTAGTGCAGTGATGCAATCATGTCTCACTCCAGCTTCGGTCTTCCAGATTCAAGTGCTCAAGTGATTCTTCCATCTCAGCCTCCCTAGTAGCTGGGACTACAGCTAATTTTTTTTTTTTAAGTAGAGACAAGCTCTCACTATATTGCCCAGGCTGGTCTCAAACTCCCGGGCTCAAGTGATCCTCCTGCCTCAGCCTCTCAAAGTGCTGGGATTATAGATGTGAACCACTGCACTCAATTTGAGCATACTTCCTTTACAAATAGGGGAATTATTTTTAAAGAGAAGCAGGCAGGTGGCTCATTTCTCTCTTTTCTTTACTAATCGTGAAGCACTGAACCGCCATGGAGAAGGGAAAGTAGAGCTCGGAAATGGTGACCCCTCTCTACTGGTGCCTCCCACTTCTGGAAGCCTATGGGCATGGCCCATGGTGAAAATTCTTTCAGTGGTTACTGAGCCCTGGAAGCATTGGAAGTACAGATTCAGAATGAAGTCAGAGTGGTGGTGCTGGGGTAAGCAGAGCAGGAAGAGAGGAAAAGGGGAAGTGGTTGTGGACAGGAGGCTGGTGGAATCCTGGCCCAGTCATCCCCTCCCTGCAGGCACAATGCTGGGCTCCCTGGTTAATTTCCCTTGCAGTGTGGCCCTGGTGGAGGAGACGCAAAGCCCCTGCTGCCTGGGCCAGCCTGTAATTGCGCTGGCAGGGCACATCCGCTCCTTAATTAGCAAAAGCCACAATATCCTGGTGGCTCAGAGAGCATGGCCCTAATTGTATTTCTGCAGCAACTGAAGGATAATTACCCTTCCCTATTGGTGCTGCTTTTAATTCTTTCTCTTTTTAATTGTGAGCGCTTCCTCTTTAGCCCACCCTTCCATCCTTGGGTTTATTCTCTCTATCCAGAATGGGGGTGGGGGCTTGCCTGGTGATGGAGACGCTCAGGAGCAAGGGCAGTCGGGGGAGACATGGAGAAGACTGGCAGTACCCAGCTCTGAGTCCCAGCCCCTTGCAGCAGTCAGCCTGAGACAGGGCACAGTTCTGCCATGGGTCTGAGAAAAACCAAGAAGTTCTTTTGTGGAAGATGTAAGGGAGAGGTGTCCCTCCCCCAGAGGCTGTTATGACCCTCTTCAGTCCATCCCCCAGTGAGGTGCTGGCTCTGAAATTCCCAGCTGCAGAAAACTGAGACCTCCTTTCCCCATCCTTTAACCTATCAAGAAACAGAGATAGATGTGTGGCGTTTAATTTCTTTTACAATAATAATAATAATAAAAAGCCCCATGTCTCTTTGCCACTGTTGAGAGAGGGTTAGTCCTTCATCCTTACATTGTTTTAGAGACAAGGACCTGAGTGTACCATTAGAGAACAATGCTAAGGTAACCCCTTAGTTAATAGGAGAGCTTAGCACCCTAGGTATTTCTAGGAAAAATAGCCCTTTCTTAGGGAGCTGGCAAATAAACTTCAAGAAGTAATAGATAAGCTAAAATGCACCACAAAGAGAGTTTGGAGAGAACCACAGCATCTCTCTGGATGTCACCTTGCAGGACTGACTGATCTAGCTTACATGAGCAACCCTGGCTCTAAAGCCACCACCCAAACCACTGCCCTGCTAGAAGCTCACTATGAGAGCAGGGACTCTTGCTCATTATTCTTCCCGGTGCCTCGCATGCAGCCTGGCCTGTGATAAATGAAACTGGTTGGCAAAGAAGCAGAGTTCAGAGACACAGTAGGACTGTGAGGTGTGAACAGGGTAAATCCATTTTCGTTGGCTTTTTCCTTACAAAGCCAATGAAGATGAACTTGAACTGACTTGACTGTGGCCCTAGTTTTCAAAATTCTTTAATTCTGGGCTCTATCTGAATTGGGAGAACAAGCAAGCAATAAAAGAGGCTGCTATAGTCTCAAAGAAATGTATCTTGAAAAAATGACCTGCCCTTGAGCCCACCAACTTCCACTCCCCACTTCTAATTTCTTTCCTCTGAATTTAGAGCTGTTCCCTTAGCAACACTTGTTTCCATGGTTTCCTCCATTACAATGATCCCAAACCCCTCCTCTCTTTTACCTCATGACAGTAATGGATGATGGGGATCCTCAATGTGGCCACTCCATGTTACCATGGTAACAATTAACTGAGCCTTAATTTATCTTTTGTGAAGAGGGCTAGGGAATATGAAGCTTTTGATTTGGAGGGGGAGGGTCCAGGTCTAGAGCTACCATTCTCATAAAGAAGAAGTTAAGCTATTTGTCTTAATACTAGCCAGTAGGATTTAGTTCAAACATTTGTTCAGCCCTACCTTAAGCACAACTGAGTTTGAGGGAATCAAAGGGCTACAAGACATAGCTCCTAATATTGAAGGGCTTATAGTCTAGCACTAGGGCTCATGGTACTGCTGACCTCTGGCACAGATGGGGCCAATAAAGAATATGGCTCTTGACAGCACCATGATGATCAGGCATCTATCCACTCCCAGTATCCCCTCCTGCCAAGAACCAAAAAAAGACTGACTGAAGTGATCTGTACTCACGTTAAGGCTTCTTCCAGGCTGTTATCAGAGAGTTTCTGTCCTGAAAGGGAAAGAACTTTGACTTCCCCTCTTTTTAGGGAAGTGGGGACCAATGCCAGCATCCCTGAGTAAGACTATTCGGTGCAGGAAAAAAGAGAAAAATAAACAGACTTGCCCATTGCCAATGCGACAAAGGACTGGGATAATCTCCAGTTCCAGGATCACCATCACCTACCTGCAACAAGTCTTCCTGGGAAGTGATGAGTCAGCTCTTACACTGAATTAGAGAGTCATTGTCTCCATCCATTCAGCTTTTCTATTTGTCACTGAAAATTCGGGCCGAAAGCACAGCTCTGAAGAATGAAAGTGGAAAAACAAACAAATAAAAATCAAAGTGGAGACGACACCAAACACCAAACACAAAACACCAAAGCTGAGAGCTGAGCAGCGTGAATCCAAAAGCTGAGATATCCATTCTGCGTCACACGCAATGCAGCTCTTCCAACTTCTAGCTTTCCATCTTCATCTCCAAAAGTTTTCACCAAATCTCTAATAATGAGGGCCAATTATCTACTTTTAGGGGAAATCACAAAATTCTCTGGACCCTCAGTGTGCTGGTAACAATAACCTGCACTGACTTGGAAAGATGATCACAGTATCTCCTAAAATGAAGGGGAAAAAAGCCATAGGACAATGTATAAGGCAGGTACGTTGAAGTAAGCTATGAATAGGTAGGTAAAAAACGTGATCCTTGCAAGTCAGTGCAATCTGGATTAGCCAAAGTCAATTGCAGATCCTGAGTCCGGTACTCTGAGTTCTATCCTTTGCTACTGGATGGAACTAAGGCAGATTCAATCCTTCTGTGCACCCTGCTCACTCAGCTAGTCAGAAAAGGATAAATGGCATCCTCTTATTGGTTGACAAGGCAATACACACCAACCAATGAAAGAATGCTTCTTCCTTTCCAGCCAATAAGAGCTCAGTTATCTTCTTGAAAGGAAAGTAGACTCTTTGTCCATAAAGAAAATAAGCAGAAAGTGAATAATAATTTAAAAAAAAAAGCCAACTGTTGCTATGGGACATTACTGATGTAATCAATGATAGCTGCCACAGAGAATTCATAAAGGAAAGCACTTCTTTGGGCAGAAAAGTACAAAAAGCAGACCAGCTGTCTGGTCTGATCTAAAGGGAAGTTTCTATAGTAACATGTGAGAGAAAAGCATTTTAATGTAAATACCCCCAAAACTATCAAGTCAGTTCACTGAGGGAATTTTTGACCTTTTAAACTTATGCTGAAATTACAATGATCAAAAATTTTTACATTAATAATAAATGAAGGAAATGGAGAGAAAAGAAGAGAACAAGATGAAAAAAGAAAAGACATGTGTGTTTACTGGTGCAGGGCATCACAGATAACCATATTATAGTTACTGCCTGAAACGGAAATATTCTCCATTCCTGTGTTGTCAAGTAATACCTCAGTTTAAAACAAAGTTCTTTTTGTTGTTGTTGTTGTTGTTTTGGGGAAAAGAGAAAGTTCATGGCTCTTAAACAGACATATTTGAGGTGAAATAGTGCACAGAGCACAGGCTGTTCTGGTAACTTGCTAGCAATTTCCTCTGAAATCATTCTGAGAATGCTACAGCTGCCTTTCGAAAATTATGAGTGAAATAATTTCCTACCCAGATGTTTCAAATGAACACAGGCATGGCAAGGCTGACAGGTGAAACATTGATTGACAGTGTTTGTCAATCAAGGGAAACAGAAAAACTCAGAAGGTTGGAAGCTTCAGGTGCTGTATTTGCTAATTATGAAGGCAATGCTGGGGAGGAAGAAAAGAGGAGAGAATCTTGAGGAATCAAATGAGAGTGATGCTAGTGTCCATTTGCTAAGGGAGACACATTTCCCTCTGCCTGTGCTTTCTATGTGGTCTATGGGGCAAGGTGAGAAGTGAGGGTAATCCAGAATTCAGCCCCCTCTCCCCTGAGGGGAGTGGTTTAGTGGGGGGAGGGATGACTCTTAAACCAGGGAGAAAGCTTCTCTCTATAGTAGACACTCTTGGACAATTTCCTTGTTTCCCTCCTGTTCATTCATAAAAAGCAAATATTTTTTTTCTCATTTTAAGGGGGAAAAAGAGAGAGTGGGGACAGGAACTCAGCTCCTCCAGCATAAAGGACTAAATGAAAAATATAAAAGCCCAAATTGTAAATCCTGGAGAAATGAAGCCAGTGGGGTGGAGCGGGGGAGGGGAAGACTGTAGTGGTGGCAAGGTAAGTTGCTTTGCTATGCGCCTTGACTTAAAAGAAAAACAAACAAACAAACAAACAACAAACACCTTCCAGGATTTCCCCAGACGGGGCCTTATGCGGGATCAGTGCGCCTCTCACCTAGCCCGGAGAAGGAAGGGGCTCCCCAGGAGATATTTTAAATAATCTAGGTCTTCATGGATAATCAGTGGCCAAAGCCCCTCCACCCACCGTAACCAAGGCAACAGGAGGCAGGGGCTGCGATTGGTTGCCTGGTAACCATGCTAGTGCCTGAAGCCCTGTCCGTTCTCTTCCTCCTCCACCTCCGTTTGCCCTTTTGTGATAGCGTCTCTCCCTCCGCGGTTCCCCTTCTTGGTCAAACAATCATCTTTGCTCCTCATACAAAGGTCACTTTGGGCTCCTTTGGGTAAAAAACGCGTACCTTGATGTTCTTTTTGGACCGATTTCATCCATGCTTGAGTGTTGAGACCTAGATAAAATGTGCTTCTTACCTCGGCTTCAATATCTTCTCCCTCCACCCCACTCTTTCCCTTTCACTCATTCTCATTAAGGCGTACAGAGAGCGCGGGGAGGAAGGAAGGAAGGGAAAAAAGAAAGGGGAGAGAGCGAGAGGGAGCGCAGGATTTAAATGTGGCGATTTTTCACGGAACACCAGAGCCTGGGGCTCGCAGTAGATCCTCTGTCCCGCTTGCCCCTTTGCTCACCGCCTGCAATCGTTCCTCTGCTCCCAGCACCATTGCCTGCATTTGGCGCCAAGTTTTTCCACTGGTCGTAGCCGGGGCGAGAGAGAATGCTCTCCTAGATTCCCACACCTAAATCCCTGGAGAAATGAGGAAGATGAATCGCGCCTTCTTTCACGAACCTGTGTCACCTCCCGACCTCCTCCGCGTGGGGTCTGAGGGGCCGCGAGCGCAAGTGGCGTGGGGCTGGGAGGCCGAGCCGCGCGCAGGCAAAGACCCATCGGCACCCTAGGGTCGGGGCGCTGTCCAGCCTCTGGTGCTGATCTGGAGGCTCGGATTTGCTGGGGGAGGGGCTCCAGGGACATTTACCAGCCTGATTCTGAGCCAACTCCAAGCGGGTAGCAACTCGAAGGAGAGGCCCTTGGTCCGCGGAGTGGAAAGGCTATACACTAGGAAGCAACCGCATTAGACGCTCTCTTTCAGCAGATAGGGCTCCCCCAGGGCGCAATCCCCGGCGCCTCTCATTCCCCTTGCTGGAATTATTTGCCGCAATTGCGGTGGGTAGGAAGAAGGGCCCTTTGCACTGGGGCGATTACCCAGTGGTCTTCTGGTACTTTTCACATTTTTTCCTGCGGTTCTGGGCTCTCTGGGTGCTGTCTGGCAGAGTCCCCGGACTCCTGGCGCTCAGATTTGGTGGCAGGCAAAGCAAAGAGGAGAGGCTTGGAACGCGGAACCCAGCTGCTCTTCTGCATGCAACAAGTCAGCTGCATCTAGAATCAGGGGCGAGAAGTGCGGGAGGAGCGGCGGCGGCGGGCTTGGGGCGGCTGGGTTGCGAGAGCCTGCTACCGCGAGGCTGTGGGACAGTCTTTCTCCTACTGGGCGCCGGACCCAGCGAAACAAACTGCAAGCCGGGTTTCCGCGTCGCCCCGGGCGGGTACTGGAACGAGACGCCTCCACACCTCTAGCCCGCCCAGCATCCCCCAGGAGCGCTGACCTGCTGGGCTCCAGAGTCGCTTTCCGTCCTCTTCATTTTGGCATGGCACATTTGGCGGGTGCCAAGCCTGGCCGCTCGCTTCCCCGGCCCTCCAGAGCAGCCTCAGGCTTAGCTTCCCGAATATCAGCTCCAGTCGGCTGCTCCTCCAGTCCCAAGCCCTTGACCTGGAGGAGAGAACTGGACGGGTGACCTCGGCTGGGATTTTACCTGGCATGGGTCGCCACGGCTAGGGAGGAAGACCACTTGCTCTCCGCTTCTTTCTGGAAGAAAGCCCCTCACAACCCAGCTGCCGGCACTTTGCTTCCCCGCAAGAGCCGCAGTGCAAGCAGCAGCGCAGTGCGGAGGAAGTGATGGGGTTTGAGGAAGCTGTTTGTGAAGTGCCCCTTGAATACTTGCCTCTCTGAGGCCGTCAGTCCTGGCCGGGTCCGTAGTCCTGGCATGGTCCCCCGGGTGCAAACACAGTCGCCGCGGCTGCCGGGCCAGGGGAGAACAGCTGTTTTAAAGCCGAGACCAACCCACGGGTGGCCTGTCAGGGCCAAGGATGTTCATGACGTCATCCTGAAGGCAAGCGGAGAAAGCGAGTGTGTGTGTGTGTGTGTGTGTGTGTGTGCGCGTGTGTGTGGAGGGAGGGGGGAGTCGCGCTTCACATCAAACGTCCCCTGTGGCCATGGCAACAGCTTTGGGAGAGGGGGTGCCAGTCCTCAGGCCAGCAGCGGGCAGCCTGCCACTCCTGCCGGGGTCCAGCGCTCCGCTGGGGTAAGGTCCGGCATTAGTGCTGAATCCAGTTGCGCCCGGACCGGAAGAGGTACCAAAGCCAGTCCCGTCCCGTGCCCGGGCTGGTCATAGCGGATGGGTGGCTGCCTGGTCCCAGAGAAGAGGCTGGGGGGACTGCAGGCGTCCGGAGGCAATTAAGAGAAACCTTCATTTTCACAGGGCCATTTTCTATTCTTCTACCACCCCACCCGGGCAGGTTAGACCCGGTTCACCTGACCGCTCACAGACGTGTTCTCACTCACACTCGACCGACGCATGCTGGAGCAGAGCACACCCAGGCAGCACCCACGCAGGACCCACCCACCTGCCCGGTTCCTCGCCTGCATACACGACAAACTGAGGCTTCAAAGCCGCCGTGAGAGCTTCAGAAAATGACAAACCCACCACGGATCCAGTGCGCATCTAGAGGGCGCAAACTGGTGACCAGCGAACCAGATGGGACACAAAAATGTTTGTGAGGTTCCCACAGTATTTTAAAAAGTTGAAGTACTTGTCAAAAAGATTGGAAGAGTTCGCAGAGAAATCTGGGTTTTCCGTCTCTCTCTCCCTCTCTCTAAAACGATATCCTTGTCATGGCCTTTCCATGTCTCTTGAATAGGGGCTGGCATTCTGCATGTAGGGAGAAGCCTTGATCAGTGTACACAGGACTGGGGTCCAGGCAAACGTAGGCCCTCTTCTCCTTTTCGTCAATATCACCAAGTCCATTTATCATCAATCTTATCCTTTTACGTTTTTTTCCTACAGTAAAGAGGAAAGTGTGGCCAAGAGCAGTGACTCACGCCTGTAATCCAGGCACTTTGAGAGGTAAAGGTGGGAAGATCACTTGAGTCCAGGAGTTCGAGACCAGCCTAGGTAACACAGTGAGACCCCCCCGTCTCAAAAAAAAAAAAAAGAAAGAAAGAAAGAGGAAAGCAAAACTGTTTTTTGTCTCTGGCTTGTTCCCTGCAGGCCCAGCCCTGGACGGACACACAAGCATCTGTGCTGCCCACCATCCAGCCAACACAGGCAGCAGGATATTTCCTTCTAGTCAGACTGGTGAGTTTTTGTTTTGTTTTTTGTTTTTCACTTTCACATTTCAAAATATGCAAGTATTTGAGAAATATTTTTTAAAATCATAGTTTTCATTTATCACTCAGATATTTGATCACATGGAACTTTCTTTACATTTTTTAAATGTAAGGAATAATATCTTATTCATAAATATGTGGAAAAATAGAAGAAAATATTTTAATTACTCTCAGACTTACCCATTCTTATGTAAATGTAACACTGTTTTGCATTTTTCTGGTTGGCAGTCTGAATACAGCTGTAAAATACATTCTTGTGAATGCAATGAGCCAACCAACATACAAGTAAAAAGCACCACCAACAGGGTCATATAGTTGTGTCTTATGCATACTCTCTCACACAGTCACATTTACCAGTTCATTCATTAAATGTGCATTTTGAATATTGTACATGCAACAATATGGAAGAGGGATTATCTTTTTTTTTTTTTTTTGAGACGGAGTCTTGCTCTGTCGCCCAGGCTGGAGTGCAGTGGCCTGATCTCGGCTCACTGCAAGCTCTGCCTCCCAGGTTCACGCGATTCCCCTGCCTCAGCCTCCGGAGTAGCTGGGACTACAGGCACCCGCCACCATGCCAGGCTAATTTTTTGTATTTTTAGTAGAGATGGGGTTTCACCATGTTAGCCAGGATGGTCTCAATCTCCTGATTTCGTGATCTGCCCGCCTCGGCCTCCCAAAAGTGCTGGGATTACAGGCATGAGCCACCGTGCTCGGCCAGAAGTGGGGTATCTTCTTTCTCCATTATCAGTAGACTTCCCCCTAAGGAAAAACAGGTTCTTATTTATAATGCACTTGCTCTCTTAGCCAAGCGTTTATCTCTTGCTGAAAATCTGTTTGGTCTTTGGCCTGATTGGCTCCTTAACACAGGACATTTTTCTTGCAACTGTTCCATTTGTGAATCTTAGAGCTCTAGGCCGTAGAGGGAGTGTAAGTAATACTATTAATGCTCCATTCATTATCTCTATAAAGCACTTTAATTTTTCACTGAGTATTTTACATGATGTATCTCGCTTGATTCTAGAAGCTGACCATTTTATAGATAAAGAAGCAGAGTTCAGACTGTTTAATTCACCTTGAGTTCCCAGTGCTCCTTCTGCTGGAAAGACCCACTGTCTCCCTTATATGAGTCATCAAAATTATTTGGTAAATAGTTAAGACAGTTAGCTGGGTGTGGTGGTATGCATCTGTAGTCCTAGCTACTCAGAATGCTGAGGTGGGAGGATCACTTGGGCCAAGGAGTTCAAGGCTGTGATGAGCTATGATTGCACCACTGCACTCTAGCCTGGGCAACAAAGAACTTGTCTCTTAACACACACACACACACACACACACAAACCGAAAACAAAAAATAAACAGTTAAACAGAAAATTTATAAAAGTGAAAAGCCAACATACACAAACATTTGGAATTTTTATGCTTTATTTAAAATAGAAATGTAAATTATAAAAGGTGGAGTACCATTTTCCACATACTGAATTGACAAAAAAATGTAAAAACCTACTTCCCAATGTTGGAGAGGGTATGGTGAAATAAGTGCTCATACCTATGGAGGTTTCAAGTTGGTTAAATTCACTGGAAAGCAATTTTGCAAGTTGTATCAAGGGTCATAGTGACCAGCCTGGGCAATATAGCAGGACCCTGTCTCTACAAAAAAAAAAAAAAAGTCATAAACACTAACACTTTCACACCCTTTGGACCAGTTCTTCTTTGGGGTATCTTAATAAAATAATCTTGGCCTGGTGCGGTGGCTCATGCCTGTAATCCCAGCACTTTAGAAGGCCAAGATAGATGGATCACCTGAGGTCAGGAGTTCAAGATCAGCCTGACCAACAAGGAGAAACCGCATCTCTACTAAAAATACAAAATTAGCAGGGCGTGGTGGCGCATGCCTGTAATACCAGCTACTTGGGAGGCTGAAGCAGAAGAATCACTTGAAACCAAGAGGCAGAGGTTGCAGTGAGCCAAGATGGCGCCATTACACTCTAGCCGGGGCAACAAGAGCGAAACTCTGTCTTAAATAAATAAATAAATAAATAAATAAATAAATAAAATAATCTTTAATGCAGAAAATGCTAGACACGTAAAGGTGTCCATTGTCACATTAATATTTTTTTAAAATGGAAGCAACGTAATATCCAACTCTAAAATTAATATTTATGTGAAACATGAGCCAAGAAAATACTCATAATGTTAAGGAAATTAGCAGAATACAGAACTGTCTTTACAGATGTCATTAAAGTAAGAGCTTTAGAAAGCATACATACAGAAAAAATAGAACAGAAGTACATCAAAGTATGATAAAGTTTCTGTTAAAGAGATCACAGGTGACTTTTAAATGTTTTCTTTTTATCATGTTTTCCAAATTTTCTGAAACATGATTAGGTAGTTTCTATAATTAAAATATAGTATGATACAAATATGGGAGTAGATGGTATTTATTAGGCATCTATTCCTTATTTGGCACTGTTCCAGATGGGCATAATCAGGGCAGGTGTGGAGACTGGGTTTCAGACCTGTGCAGGTTGCTGCAGATCTTGCCTGGGGTATTGGGTGACCATGAGAGAGTTTGACCTTATCTGTAAAGAGTTGCACTATCTCTGCTCACTGCAACCTCTGCCTCCCGGGTTCAAGCAATCCTTCCATCTTAGCCTCCCGAGTAGCTGGGACTGCAGGTGTGAGCCACTCCGTCAGGCTAATTTTTAGTAGAGATGGGGTTTACCCATGTTGTCAAGGCTCGTCTTGAACTCCTGGGCTCAAGCAATCTGCCCGCCTTGACTTCCCAAAGTGTTGGAATTACAGGTGTGAGCCACTGCACACAGTAGACATAGAAAAGCTTAATAGACCTATAACAATTAAATTGGTAAATCTTAATAAAAGTATAGCACCCTCTGCCCTCAAACACACAAATTGTCATTTCAGATTGTATTATACACAAATTCTACCATAACTTTGAGGAACAGATTATCTGTATGTTACCATACAGAAAAAGAAAAAGGAAAGAAATAGTAACAACAAACCACAATAAATATTGGAAATAAATCTATTTATAAACAAAAATGTAAATAATCCTAAATAAATTTTTAGTAAGCTAAATTCACATAATAAGCAAATAAGTCTTATCCTAGGATTCTAATAATTTTTAACATTTAGAAGTCTATTCGGCCGGGCGTGGTGGCTCATGCCTGTAATCCCAGCACTCTGGGAGGTCGAGGCAGGTGGATCACCTGAGGTCGGGAGTTCGAGACCAGCCTGACCGACATGGAGAAACCCCATCTCTACTAAAAATACAAAAAGTATCCAGGTGAAGTGGTGGGCACCTGTAATCCCAGCTACTCGGGAGGCTGAGGCAGGAGAATTGCTTGAACCCAGGAGGCGGAGCTTGCGGTGAGCTGAGATCGTACCATTGCATTCCAGCTTTCGCAACAAGAGAGAAACTCTGTCTTAAAAAAAAAAAAAAAGAAAAAAGAAAAAAAGAAAAGCAAAAGAAAAAAAAGAAATCTATTCATGTAAATTAGCTTGACTTTAATAGATTAAAAGAAATCATAAAAGCACTGAATAAATCTAGAAAGCATTTGCTAAGATTCAATATTGATTTAAGATAAAAACTTTAGCCAATCTGGAATGAAAGGAAATTGCCTGTCCTTAACAAAAGATATCTATTCACAGTTAGTATCACACTTAACATTGGAATATGAGAAACATTCTCTTTGAAGTCAGCAATGTGACTGTAATCAACATGCTACTGGATGTGCCCATGAAGATACCAAGTTTTCGTTTCAGATAATGTGCTTTTACTAGAAAATGTAAGAAAATCTACAGATAAATGCCATAAGGTAATAATAATTTTTTTGACAATATCAGTGTTCAAAAATCAATAGCACAATTGAGAAAATCAATGACACTAAAAGTAAGTCTTCTAGTTAGACAGATCAAGACAAAAATAGAAACTTCAAATGACTTAAAATCAGGAGTGAAAGAGGAAACATTACCACCAATCTTACAAAGTAAAGGAGAATATGAATAACATTATAGGAGAATATGAATATGAATAATCGAACACTGACAGATAACCTATACAATTGGCAGATTCCTATATAACACAAAAATTACTGAAACGGACTCAAGAAGAAATAGAAAATCTGAACAGATCATAACAAGTAAAGAGATTGAATAAGTAATCAAAAAACTTCCCACAAAGAAAAGCACAGGGCCAGATAGTTTCGCTGTTGCATTGTACCAAACATTTCAAAAAGAATTAACACCAATCTTTCATGAACTCTTCCAAAAAATAAAACAGTAGGAAACATTTCCAAACTCTTTCTCTGAGTTGAGTATTACCCTGATATCAAAACCAGACAAAGATATCACAAGAGGAAAATACTGCAGAGCAACAGCCTTTATGAATATAAATGCAAAAGTCCTTACTGAAATACTAGAAAACTAAATCCAGAAATATATCAAAAGGATTATACATCATGATCAAAAGTGATTTATCCCAGGAATGAAAGGTTGTTTTAAAATCTAGAAATCAATCAAAATAACACTCCATATTAATAGAATAAATGACAAAATCCAGACAATCAACTCAATCCAGACAAGAAAACAGCTTTTGACAAAATCTAACACCTTTTTGTGATAAAACACTCAATAGGCGGTAAGTGGTGACTCACACCTCTAATCCTAGCAATTTGGGAGGGTGAGGTGGGAGTATTGTTTGAGCCCAGGAGTTAAAGACCAGCCTGGGCAACATGACAAGATCCCGCCTCTATAAAAAATTTAAAAAATTAGCCATGTGTGGTGGTACATGCCTGTGGTTCCAGCTACTCTGGAAGCTGAGGCAGGAGGATTTTTTGAGCCCAGGAGGTCCAGGCTGCACTCCAACCTGGGTAACAGAGCCAGACCTTGTCTCAAAAAAAAATGAAAACAAATACACAAAACCAAAAAAAAAAAAAAAAAAAAAAAAACCCTCAACACTCTAGGAATAGAAAGGTACTTCCTCAACCTGATAAAAGGCATCTACAAAAAATCCATAACTAACAACATATTTCAAATGGTGAAAGGCAAAGTTTCCCCTTAGATCAAGAACAAGAAAAGAATGTACATTCTCATCACCTCTATTCAATATTGTTTCGGAGGTTCTATCCAGGGTTGTTAGCCAAGGAAAATAAATAAAAGGATTTTGAAAGGAAGAAGTAAAACTTCTCTGTTTGCAGATGACATGGTTTTGTACATGGAAAATACTAAGGAATCCACAAAAGAAACTATTAGAGCTAATAAATTCAGCAAGTTTGCAGGACATATAAAATATATAAATCAGTTTTACTTCTATATACTAGCAATGGATAATCTGAAAGTGAAATCAAGAAAACAATTCCATTTGTAATAGCATCAAAAAGAATAAAATACTTAGGAATAAATTTAATGAAAGCAGTGCATGCAAGACTTGTACATTGAAAACTACAAAGCATTGCTGAAATAAATTCTTTTTTCATTAGTGTCTCAGCAAAAGATCTAAATAAATGGGAAAGGTATCCCATGTTCATGTATTGGCAAACTTATTGTTAAGATGACAATACTCCCTAGATTGACATATAGAGTGGATACAATCCTAAATCCCAACACAATATCAAAATTCCAGCTGCTTCTTGTTTTATTGTTGTACAAATTGACATGCTGGTCATAAAATTCATATAGAAATCCAAGGGACCCAGAGTAGCCAACACACTGTCTAAAATTAAAAATAAAGTTGAAGGACTCACACTTCATAATTTCAAAACTTAATGCAAAACTAGAGTAATCGAGACTGTGTGGTACTGGCAGGAGGGCAAACATATAGATCAACAGAATAAAATTGAGAGTCCTGAGATAAACTCATACATCTATAGTAATTGATTTTCAACAAAGGTACCAATTCAATCTGGTGGGAGAAGAAGAGTCTCTTCAATAAATAGTGCTGGACAACTGGATATTCATACGCAAAAGAATAAACTTGGACCCGTAGTTCACACATATACACAAATTTACTCAAAATGGATTGAAGACCTAAATATAAGAGCTAAAATCGCAGAACTCTTAGAATAAAACATAGGTATAAGTTCTTATAAACTTGGGTTATGCAATGGTTTCTTAAATGTAACTTTTAAAGCTCAAGCAACCAAAGAAAATATTGAAATTAATAAAAATTAAAAACTTTTGTGTTTTGAGGACTCTACCAAGGAAAATGAAAAGATAACTTACAGAATGGGAAAAAGTATTTGAAAATCATATATCTGATGAGGGTCTAGGTCTAGGATCAAGGACTAATAAAGAACTCTCACAACTCAATTATACAAAGACGATCCAATTAAAATGGGCAAAGGATTTGAATATACAGTTCTCCAAATAAGATACACAAATGGCCAACAAGCACATGAAAAGATGGTCAACATCACTGTTCATTAGGGAATGCAAATCAAATCTACAATGAGATAAACCCACTAGAATGGTTATAATTTTTTAAAAAAGGACAGTAACAAGTGTGGGTGAAGTTATGGAGAAACTGGAACCCTCAGATATTGCTGGTGAGAATGTAAAATGGTGTAGCCACTTTGGAAATGTTAACTCGAGTTGCCATATGACCCAATTATTCCACCCTTAGGTACACACCCAAGATAACTGAAAACATATATTATACAAAAATTTCTAAACAAATGTTCATAGCAACATTATTTATAATAGCCCAAAGTGGAAACAATTCAAATGTCCATCAGCTAATACATGGACAAGCAAATGTTTATCCTGATAATGAAATATTACTCAGCCATGAGAAGGAATGAAGTTCTGATACATGCTGCAACATGGATGAACCCTGAAAGTACTATACTAAGAGAAAGAAGCCAGATGCAAAAGGCTGTATACTGTATGGTTTCATTTATGTGAAACTATTTATCAGAATAGTCAAATCTATAGGAAGAAGATAAGGGGTTTTCAGGGAGTAAGATGAAGGGGACATGGGGAATGACAGCTCGGGGTTACAGGATTTCTTTTCAGGATGACAAAAATGTACTGGAATTAGTAGTGGTGGTTGGCCAACCTTGTGAATATATTAAAAACCACTAAATTGTATACTTTAAAAGGGTGAATTTTATACCATGTTAATTATTTCTCAATTTGAAAAAATTAATAACATTCCTGAGAAACACCTAATTAAAAAGATAACTTAATAAATGAACTTACAATATCAAGAAAAAAGCCAAGGGTAGTGGCTCATGCCTGTAATCCCAGCTCTTTGGGAGGCCGAGGCAGGAGGATTGTTTGAGCCCAGGAGTTTATGATTAGCCTGGGCAACATGGTGGGACCCCGTTTCTATGGAAAAAAAAAAAAAACAGAAAAAAAATGAACAAACAGAAAGAAATTAGCCAGGCATGGTGGTGAATGCCTTTGGTTCCAGCTAGTTGGGAGGCTGAGGTGGCATCATTGCACTCCAGCCTGTTGACAGAGTAAGACCCTGTCAAAAATTAAGGAGGAAGGAAGGAAGGAAGGAAGGAAGGAAGGAAGGAAGGAAGGAAGGAAGGAAGGAAGGAAGGAAGGAAGGAGAAAATAACTCTTAGGTAACTAGGAATAAATCTAACAATGATTTGCTACAGATTGAGGAGATTCTAAAATTTTATTGAAGGCCATAAAAGAAGATCTAAATAAATGGAGAGGCATTGCATATTTGTGGATGATGGCAATGACATTACAATGTTAACAATAATTCATTTTATGTCTTGTTAGACACAAAAAGCACAAATAAAAATACAAATTTAATTAACATTAAACTTAAAAATTTAAGCAGAGGCAAAAGATATAAATTAAGTAAAATCAAGTTTAGGATGGGAAAAGATATTTACAAGTGTATGATCAACAAGGAATTAATATCTAGAATACCTAAAGCATTTATATAAATCAATAAGAAGAAGACAAAAATATTGAAAATTGAAAGGTTATGACCAAGAAATCCACAGAAAAGAACACTCAAGTGGCCGATAAACTAGTGATTGAAGCACAGTCTGACTAATCGTGAGGACAATGCAAATTATTATTATTTTTTTAACCTTTCTTTCATAGGTTATTGGGGTACAGGTGGTGTTTGGTTACACAAGTAAGTTCTTTAGTGGTGATTTGTGAGATTTTGGTGCACCCATCACCCAATCAGTATACATTGTGCGCTGTATTTTTATTTTTATTTTTTTTTGAGACAGAGTTTTGCTCTCATTGCCCAGGCTGGAGTGGAATGGCTCGTTCTCGGCTCACCGCAATCTCTGCCTCCCTGGTTCAAGCGATTCTCCTGCCTCAGCCTCCCGAGTAGCTGGGATTACAGGCATGTTCCACCACGCCTAGCTAATTTTGTATTTTTAGTAGAGATGGGGTTTCTCCATGTTGGTCAGGCTGGTCTTGAACTCCCGACCTTAGGGGATCTGCCTGCCTCGGCCTCCCAAAGTGTTGGGATTACAGGCATAAGCCACCACACCCAGCCCCCTATTTGTAATCTTTTATCCCTTGCCCCCCCGCCCCTTACCCTGCAAGTTACCATAGTCATTGTATCATTCTTACACCTTTGCATCCTCGTAGCTTAGCTCCCACATATCAGTGAGAATATACGATGTTTGGTTTTCCATTCCTGAGTTATTTCACTTAGAATAACAGTTTCCAATCTCATCCAGGTCACTGAAATCCTGTTAATTCATTCCTTTTATGGCTGAGTAGTATTTCATTATATATATATGTGTGTATATATACACACATATATCTCACAGTTTCTTTATCCACTTGTTGATTGATGGGCATTTGGGTTGGTTCCATGATTTTGCAATTGTGAACTGTGCTGCTATAAACATGTGTGTGCAAGTATCTTTTTTGTATAATGACTTCTTTTCCTCTGGGTAGATTCTCAGTAGTGTGATTGCTGGATCAAATGGTAGTTCTACTTTTAGTTCTTTAAAGAATCTCCACACGATTTCCATAGTGGCTATACTAATTTACATTCCCACCAGCAGTGTAGAAGTGTTCCCTGATCACCACATCCATGCCAACATCTTCTGTTTTTTTTATTTTTTAACTACGGCCATTCTGAGCAATGCAAATTATAACAAGCAATCACACTCATCAAGTTGGGAAAATTAACAGGACTAATAATTCGCCAAATGTTGAATTTTCACCAATTGTTGGTGAAAACGTGAGGAAACAGGAATTCGTAGACATCTCTGTTGGAAGTATAAATTGCTGCCATCACTTTGGAGAATAATTTGGCAATATCTAATAAATTTCAAGGTGTGCATACCCTTCAAACAACCCAACAACTCTTTTTCTAGATACATGCCCTAAAGAAGTTTTCAGCCATGGTCACCAGGAATAATTTGCCATGAACAAGAATGTTCACTGCAACACTACTTGGAAATAGTAAGACACAGAAACAGCTCAAATATCCACTGATAAGAAAATGGATAAATAAATTATGGTTTATCTATGTAATAAAACACTATAATTCAGTGAAAAAATACATTGATCAATTAACTTGCAGCTCTACATGTATCCAGTTGGACATCTAGAAACATGTTCAGTGAGAAAAGTAAAGTTATAAAAAGATTCACAAACTATCATATGACTATACAAAAGTAAAGCAAAGTAAAGTATGATACTGATACAGATTATTATAGGTAAATACAGATGAAGTAAATTTGTTGTTATTTTTGTTTGGCTTTTTGTCGTCGTTGTTGTTGTTTTGAGGCAGTCTCTCTGTCATCCAGAAGGGAGTGCAATGACTCAATCATGGCTCATTGCAGCCTTGACCTCCCAGGATCAAGTGATCCCCCACCTCAATTTTTTGATTTTTTTGTAGAGACGAGGTCTCGCTATGTTGCCCCATCTGGTCTGGAACTGCTGGGCTCAAGCAATCCCCCTGCCTCAGCCTCCCAAAGTCCTAGGATTACAGACATGAACCACTTCACCTAGCCTGAAATAAATGTTCAATAACATGGGTTGAAGGATACGTATCGACTTCAGGAAAGTAATCACCTCTGGCAGGGAAGGGAAGAAATGGGATGGTGACAACTGTATTGGTATTGTTTTATTTTTTAATATTTATTTATTTATTTAGAGATGTAGTTTCACTCTGTCACTCAGGCTGGAGTGCAGTGGCACGATCTCAGCCCACTGCAACCTCCGTCTCCCAGGTTCAAGTGATTCTCCTGCTTCAGCCTCTTGAGTAGCTGGGATTACAGGCATGCACCACAACACCCGGCTAATTTTTGTAGTTTTAGTAGAGACAGGGTTTCTTCATGTTAGCCAGGCTAGTCTCGAATTTTTGACCTCAAGTGATCTGCCCACCTCAGTCTCCTAAAGTGCTGGGATTACAGGTGTGAACTACTGTGCCTGGCCTGACAACTGTATTTGTATTGTTTTATCTTTTGCTAAAAAGCATCTGAAGCAAATACATTAATAGTTGTTAAAACTGAGACGTAGATATGTGGCTCTCTTTTGATATTTTCTGTATTTTATATATCTTTGAAATATTTAATAATTTATTCTAAAATGTAAATACAATCTTTGTTTTGTTTGACAGTAGAAATTGATGTTTGATACTGGGGAGTCCTTTAACCTCTCTCGCATAGGTTCTCCTTACTCAAAGGGGAACAGTGACCCTTCTTTTTCTATCTGATGGGATTTTGGTGAGAATCAAATACACTGATACACAAGAGAGCACTTTGCAAACTATAAATTCTTCTTAATGCGTGATACTTTTGTTATCACGTAAAATGAAATGGCAAAAAAATAAAAATAATAATGAGCTAAGAACAGATCAATCTGAGATTTACAACTACAGCTCACACTAATTTTGAATTAGGTTATAGATAAAGAAAAGGTACTCAATTTCCCCTTGATATTTCCCCAGGGTGTTCTAAACCATGCAGATAAAGGCCACTTGCCCAGGAAGGGGAAGCAAGAAGGTCCTGGTTTCACCGTGAACACAAATGACTGTTTTGGCAGTCTACCTTACTATCCACCAGACTAGTCTTTCAGAGAAAATGCCAGAGGCAGCAACTGAAAGCAGCTTGTAGGAGTCATCAGTTAGTCACCGAAGCAAATCATTTGAGATAAGATAAAGGCGAGCTCTTGACATTCCTGGGACAAGAAGACCTGCCCTGCGAGACTGTGAGCGGCTCAGCTTCTCCTACCCTGGGGAAGGTAATTGATGAGTTAATTAACATGCGCAGCAGATGCATCACTGTCAATAGAAGATGGACTGCTTCTGGTCCTCACTATCATTACTAAGATGATCTCAGCCTTTCAACTTGGTTGGGAGAAACCAATTTCCTGGGAGAAATCTCAATAAAATTGTTTTCCTATCATCAGGTGGAAATCTTGTTAAGTGCTCCAAGGACCCTTGGTTTTATGGGTTTGTTTTTACAGCCCCCAGCAGCCTTGGCTAGGATTTCATTCTAAAATAACATTTTCTCTCTGTAAAAAATGTCTTGTTGCTCCAGGCGCTGGGGCTCAGTGACCCTCATGAGTTTTTGACTGCAGGAGGCCGAGGGGTGAACTGGAGGTTTGCAATTTATGTCAAATATGCACACAGGGACACACAGTTTGATCTGTCCCGTCTGCCTCCTCTTTTTTCCTACATTACTCTCTTAGAAGATGAGATGATGACTCCTGCTGTGACTATCCTGACAGTACCCCCATTCAACAATTCAGAATTAGCAGTAGATGTACAGTAAATTTGTTTTTTTCCTTTTAAATAGACTTTATTTTTTTCTTAGAACAGTTTTAGGTTCACAGCAAACTTGAGCGGTAAGTAGAGTTTCCATTACACTCCCTACTCCAACACACGCACAGCCTTCCTCCATTGTCAACATCCTACACCCAGAGTGGTACATTTGTTACACTGATGAATCTACATGGACACATCATTATCACCTAAAGTCCATAGCTTGCATTAGGGTTCACTCTGATGTTATGCATTTTATGGATTTGGACAAATGTATAATGACATGTATCAACCATCATAGTACCCTACAGAGTAGTTTCTTGGCCTTAACAATCTGTACTCCACCTATTCATCCCCCACTCTCTTCCTAACTCCTGGCAACCACTGATCTTTTTCCTGTCTTCCTATTTCTGCTTTTTCTAGAATGTCATACAGTTGGAGTCTTACAACAGGCTACATACAAAGGCTACAACCTTTCCAGATTGGCTTATTTCACTTAGTAAAACACAAAGTTTTTCTGTGTCTTTTCATAGCTTGATATCTCACTTCTTAGGACCTGATTATTTGGTGCAAAATCATATTCCCTTGTCTGGATCTACCACAGTTTATTTATCCTTTCACCTACTGAAGGACATCTTGGTTGCTTCCAAGTTTTGTCAATTTATCTTTGGGTAAATAGTAAGGAAAATGATTGCTGGATATATGGTAAGAATATGTTTAGTTTTGTAAGAAACTGCCAAACTCTCTTCCAAAGTGCCTGTACCATTTTGTATTACTACCAGTAATGAATGAGAGTTCATGTTGCTCCACATCCTCACCAGCATTTGTTTTTTCCGTGTTATGGATTTTGGTCATTCTCGTAGACATGTAGTGGTATCTCGTTGTGTTAGTTGGTACTTTCCCAATGATGTAGGATATGGAGAATCTTTCCATGTGCATATTGGGCATCTGTATGTCTACTTTGGTGAATTGTCTGTTCAGACCTTCGGCCTATTTTTAATCAGTTTGTTTTCTTATTGTTGAGTTTTAAGAGTTCTTTGTCTATTTTGGATAACAGTCCATTATCAGATGTGTCTTTTAAAAATATTTTCTCCCAACCTGTGGCTTGTCTTCCCATTTTCTAACAGTGTTTTAGACAGAGCAGAAATTTCTAATTTTAATGAAGCCTGGCTTATCAATGATTTCTTTTCTTTCTCTCTCTTTTCTCTCTCTCTCTCTTTCTTTCCTTCTTCCCTCCCTCCCTCCCTCCCTCCCTCCCTCCCTCCCTCCCTCCCTCCCTCCCTCCCTCCCTCCCTTCCTTCCTTCCTTCCTTCCTTCCTTCCTTCCTTCCTTCCTTCCTTCCTTCCTTCCTTCCTTCTTTTTCCTCACTCTTGTCGTCCAGGCTGGAGTACAATGGTATGATCTCAGCTCACTGCAACCTCCACCTCCCGGGTTCAAGCAATTGTTCTGCCTCAGCCTCCTGAGTCACTAGGATTATAGGTGCATGCCACCATGCCTCACTAATTTTTTTGTATCTTTAGTAGACACAGGGTTTCACCATGTTGGCTGGACTGGTCTTGAACCCCTGACCTTGTGATCCACCTGCCTTGGCCTCCCAAAGTTCTGGGATTACAGTCGTGAGCCACTGTGCCCAACCACAATGAGATATTTTATGAATTGTGCTTTTGGTGTTGTATCTAAAATGTCATCACCATGTCCTCACCATGTCCAAGTTCATAAAGGTTTTCTACTATGTTATCTTCTAGAAGTTTTATAGTTTTGCATTTTATATTTAGGTCTGTGATATTTTTTGAGTTAATTTTTGTGAAGGCTATAAGATCTGTGTCTAAATTCACTTTTGTTTTTTTGCATGTGGATGTCCATTTTTTCCATCACCATTTGTCAAAAAGCCTATATTTGTTCCATTGTATTGCCTTTGCCCCTTTGTTAAAGGTCAGCTGACTAAATATATGCGGGTCTACTTGGGGGCTCTCTATGCTGTTCCACTGTTCTATTTGTTTATTCTTTCTCTGATACCACACTGTCTTGACTATTGCAGCATTAGAGTAAGTCTTGAAGTTGGGTAGTGTCAGTCCTCCAACTTTGTTCTTCTTTAAGATTCTGTTGGTCATTCTGGGTTTTTGGCTTCTCCGTGTAATGTGACAGTTTCCCTATTATGGCCAGGTTACTTAAGGGTGTATGTCTGTTGCCTGAATCCTGAAGACCAGGTGATAAGCCAAGGCCATGGTGCCCAGCTGAGGAGCGGGTATGTCTGAGAACCCAAACATCTTGGAGAGTGTTTGAGAGCCTACCAAGGAAAATAGTCCCATCCCACATACACAGTAGGAAAAGAGTCAGAAAATTAACTTAAAAGCAGCTTATGGATGGGAGTTCAGCACGAATCTCTGAAGCTGCCCTGCTGCCATCCAGGAGTGCCTCATATGTAAGTCTTGATAAACTCATCTACTCACCAAACTGGACTTTTCCAACCCATTCTTTGGTCTCTTGGCTCTCTACCAGTTTAGGGGAAGGTTTTTAAAAATATGATTTGGGGTTTTCCTTATAATACTTCATATATATATATATATATATATATATATATATATATATATGAGATGGAGATTTATTTATTTATTTATTTATTTATAGATGGAGTTTTGCTCTTGTCACCCAGGCTGGAGTGCAATGGCACAATCTCTGCTCACTGCAACCTCTGCCTCCTAGGTTGAAGCGATTCTCCTGCCTCAGCCTCCTGAGTAGCTGGAATTACAGGTGCCTGCCACCAAGCCCAGCTAATTTTTGTATTTTCAGTAGAGACAGGATTTTGCCATGTTGGCCAGTCTGGTCTTGAACTCCTGACCTCAGGTGATCCACCTGCCTCGGCCTCCCAAAGTGCTGGGATTACAGGTGTGAGCCACTGCACCTGGCCTCATATAAATTTTAGAATTAGTTTGTTGATATGCACAAAATAACTTGCTGGGATTTTGATTGGTATTGCATTGAATTTATAGATCTACTTGGAAAGAATTAAAATCTTGGCAATATTGAGTCTTCCTATCCATGAACATGGAATATCTTTCCGTCAATTTAGTTGTTTTGTTTTCTTTTGCTTTGTTTGTTTTGAGCCAGGGTCTGGTTCTGTCACCCAGGCTGCAGTGCACTGGTGCAGACTTGGCTTACTGTAATCTCTGCCTCCCAGGTTCAAGTCAACCTCCCACCTCAGCCTCCCAAGTAGCTGAGGCTGTAGGCATATGCCATCATGCCCAGCTAATTTTTGTATTTTTTGTAGAGATGGGGTTTTGCCATGTTGCCCAGGCTGCTCTTGAACTCCTGAGCTCAAGCCTGCCCATCTTAGCCTACCAAAGTGATGGGATTAGAGTCATGAACCACCTTGCCTGGCCTCCATTAATTTAGTTATTTTAAAAATTAATGTTTTCAGCGTTTTGCAGTTTTCCTCAAGTAGATTATATATCCTTGACATCCTTGCCTTGCTCCTGATGTTAGTGGGAAAGTTTCTGGCTTCTTATTAAGTAGAATGTCAGCTGTAGGTTTTTTTGGTAGATGTTCTTTACTGGTAGAGGTAGTTTCTCCTCTATTCCTACTTTTCTGAGAGTTTTTACCAAAGATTTTATCAAAGTATTTTACCAAAATATTTCATTTTGGGGGTGCTAATGTAAATAGGTGTTGGATTTTGCCAAATATGTTTTCTGCATCTGTCAATATGGTTGTGTGGTTTTTCTTCTTTAGCCTGTTGATTAAGTGGATTATATTAATTGATTTTTGAATGTTGAACTAGCCTTACATACCTGAGATAAATCCCATTTGGTCTTGGTGTATAATTCTTATTATATATTGCTGGATTCAGTTTGCTAACAATTTGTTGAGGATTTTTGCATCTATGTTCATAAGAGATATTGGTATGTAGTTTTCTTTCTTAAAATGTCTGGTTTTGGTATCAGAGTAATTTTGGCCTCAAAGAATGAGTTAGGAAGTACTCCTGCTGATTGTATTTTCTGAGAGAGATTTTAGAGAATTTATGCAATTTCTTCCTTAAGTGTTTGGTAGAATTCATCAGTGAACCCATCTTGGCTATTACATTTTATTAATTTATTTTTAATTCATTTTGACTAATATCATTGCTACCAACTTTGTTTAATAGTAATAGTCCCTTATAACTGTATAAAGTGATAGTACTTTATAACTCATTATCAGAGTGGGCAAAACAGGTTACATTTGTGGGGCCTGGTGCAAAATGAAAATGGGGCCCTTTGTTTAAAAAATATTAAGAATTTTGAGACGGCAATAATAGAGAATTACATCAAATGTAGGGCCCTTCTAAGCATGGGCCCTGCATATCTATAAAAGTCAAATGCCTTGAAGCCAACCCTGACTGTAGGGTCCAGAAAGTGAAGCCTAACAGGGATGGGAAGTCCTTTTGAACTTAGGAAGGAACTAGCATTTATTGAGCATTTACTGTGCCTGGCACATTGTCATAATAGTGTTTAATGAGTATTTATTAAATAAATTCCAGTGAATTCTCACAACCACTCTATGAGGTGCATACTATTTCCCCAATTTTACTGATCTAGCATCTGAGGCTTGGAGAGGTAAGGAAATGTGCCTAAAGCACAATGCTAGGTACCAGCAGAGTGACAATTCAAATCAGAATTTTCTGAGTTTTAAGGCCATACCCAGGCCAAGGCAACATGCTGAAGATTGTGCCTGCAAAAGCTCAGGGGAACTTCTGCCTGTGGAAGATTCACGGAGAGCGGTGATACATCTGAAAGCTTTGGGACTAATATGGAGGTAGGTGCTGTAGGGGGATGGAAAGACCAAAGCAGGTCAGTTAAGTGGTGGAGGAAGGTGCTTACAGGTGTAGTGGAGGAAAATAGTAATCAATCTGGAAGCCACAGGACACGCTCTGTTATCTGCCGTCGCCTTCAATTTCTTCTTGGAAGAGGTGAATTGTATATTCTCTACTCATAAAGCCTCCCACCATTACAGTCTCTATCGGACCTGCCTCCAGACAACCAATCTGCCCTGACATAATGTCTCCCCAAAGCAGAAATGTTCTTGGATCTAGCTCTCTAGAGGAAAGTGCTTTCCGCCTTACATCTCAAAAAGGTTGGGTTTCTTTACCCTGTCCCAAGCTCCATTCCTTTTTCCCACCCTTGGAATGGAGAACTGTTGGGACTCAAATAGAAAGGCCTTTGGTGGGGATGGTTTTGCCCTCCCTCACCTCTAGGTCTGAGTTCAGTCTTCCCGTCATATATTTCTACATCACTGTGGGATTTTCCTCCACATGGGTCACATGGTGCTTAATTTCCCTGTTTACTTCTCTGTGTTCCTAGCTGGCCTGAAGCCAGCATGACATCAGGGATTTTACGTTTTGTTCAATGTCATATTCTCAGCACATAGTCATGCCTGGCACACAGGATGCACTAATAAATGTTTGTTGGATACTGAATGAATGGGGCAAGGGACTCTCCAAAGGCTTCCCCAGCCTCATAGTCATCACTGTAGTGATTGTAGGTTCAGAACCCTGATTTCTCGGCAGGTGGCCAGCAGATCATACCTCAGATTTGGTCACATGTTAGCTGCACTCCTAGAAGCTGATGAAAATGTATGGATTTATCAGAAATATAACTTCCAAGGAGACCAGGCACAGAGATCTTCCAGTCCAAAACATTTTCTCTCTGCATATAGTTTATATACTTGGTTGGAAAATTTTGTGTGGAGCTTTCCATAAAGAAGTCAACATTAAGAAGTCTGAACATTTATCTCCACAATTGGATAAAACTCCCAGTAGGCTGTCATTTCCTGGAGGTAGGACATTGTTCACCAAACAGAGGTACCTAAGGCATTGTTTAATTTTGCTTTTCTGACTCTTTTCCTCTCTCTGTCTCTATTTTTTAATGTGTCACCAACCTCCCTTCTGTTAACTCTTCTTTCGCTTTTTTTTTTTTTTTTTTTTTTTTAAGATGAAGTCTTGCTCTGTTGCCCAGGCTGGGATGCAGTGGCATGATCTTGGCTCACTGCAACCTCTGCCTCCCGGGTTCAAGTGATTCTCCTGTCTCAGTCTCCTGAGTCGCTGGGATTACAGGAGCATGGCACCGCGCTTGGCTATGTTTTGTAATTTTACTAGAAACAGGGTTTAATCATGTTGGCCAGGTTGGTCTCAAACTCCTGACCTTAGGTGATCTGTCCACCTCGGCATGCCAAATTGCTGAGATTACAGGCGTGAACCACCATGTCCAATCTCTTTCACTTTTTATTCTTAAATAATTTTAGAGTTATGGAAAGTTGCAAGAATAGTAGAGAGAATTGATGTGTGTTTTTCAGTTTCCCCTAATGCCAAGTCTTTACATAACCATAGGTCAATGTTTTTTAGAAATAGAGACGGGGTCTCACTATATTGCTGAGGCTGGTCTTGAACTCCTGGGCTCAAGAGATCCTTCCACCTTGGCCTCCTAAAGTGCTGGGATTAATTACAGGCATGAACCACTGCACTCACTATTTAATTAGTCCCCTGTTGATGGATGTTTAGTTAGCTTTCCATTGTTTTGTCTCTCAATGATGTGGGAATGCATTATGTCACCATAAAGGTGCAAGTATTTATTGTAGGGTAAGTTCCTGGAGGTGAAAATGCAGCCAGAGGGCATGTGCAGTAGTAATTCCCACAGATGTTAATGCCATCTCCTTATTGAAGCTTTACTAATCTGCACTCTCATCAGTAATACAAGAGGAAAGCCTTTTCCCCTTATTAACATAATGCACCATCAGATGATTTGCTCCTTGCCAACCTAATCAGTGAAAAATAATATCTCAATGTAGTACATTTAAGTAATTTTTATTGACATATAACATAAAGAAATATGGACCAGCCGGGCACGGTGGCTAACGCCTATAATCCCAGGACTTTGGGAGGCTGAGGCGGGCAGATCACGAGGTCAGGAGATCGAGACCATCCTGGCTAACACAGTGAAACCCCGTCTTTACTAAAAACACAAAAAATTAGCTGGGCGTGGTGTCGGGTGCCTGGAGTCCCAGCTACTCGGGAGGCTGAGGCGGGAGAATGGCATGAGCCTGGGGAGGCGGAGCTTGCCGTGAGCTGAAATCATGCCATTGCACTCCAGCTGGGCGACAGAGTGAGACTCCATCTCAAAAAAAAAAAAAAAAAAAAAAAAAAAAAAAAAAAAAAGGAAGGAAATATGGACCAAAAAACAACAAAAAAATAGAAATATGGACCAACAAGTGTATGGCTCCATTCATTTCCACAAAGTGAATTAATCTATAACAGCACCCAGATCAAGAAATAGAATTTACCTAGCCTGGCATGGTGGCGGGAGCCTGTAATCCCAGCTACTCAGGAGGCTGAGGCAGGAGAATCGCTTGAACCCGGGAGGCAGAGGTTGCAGTGAGCTGAGATCGTGCCATTGCACTCCAGCCTGGGCAACAAGAGCAAAACTCCGTCTCAAAAAAAAAAAAAAAAAAAAAAAAAGAAGAAGAAGAAGAAATAGAATTTACCAGCACCCAGAAGTCTTCCCTTAACCTCCCACTCTCTGGCCCTCAAAATAACCACTCACCTAACCTTTAACACCTTCAATTATTTTGGCTAAAATTCCAAACTTTATGTGAATATAATCATCCATGTGTCCTCTTCTTTCACTCAATATCTCAGTGAGTTTTATTTTACAATTAAGTTTATTATGAGTGCAATTGAATATCATGTCATATGTTTTATTTTATCTTATTTTTTATTTTAAAATTATTTTTATTTTTATTTTTATTGATGTATTTTTTATTATACTTTTAAGTTCTAGGGTACAAGTGCATAACGTGCAGGTTTGTTACAGATGTATACTTGTGCCATGTTGCTGTCATGTTTTAAAAGCCATATCTTTTTTGAGAGACAGGGTCTCGCTTTGTCCCCCAAGCTGGAGTACAGTGGTGAGATCACAGCTCACTGTGACTCATAGCCTCAAACTCCTGAGTTCAAGACATTCTCCTGCCTCAGCCTCCTGGGTAGCGGGGACTCCAGGCATGTGTCACTATGGTTTTTGTTGTTGTTATTATTTTACAGAGATGGGGTCTCACCGTATTGCCCAGGTTGTTCTCAAACTTCTGGGCTCAAGGGATCCTCTCATCTAGGCCTCCCACTGTGCTGGGATTATAGGCATGAGCCACCACACTCAGCCAAGAGCCATTTTCCTAAATTCTCTTTTCTGTGAACTCTCTATTCATATCCTTTGGCCATATTTCTCTTGGGCTGGTAGTCTATATTCTTATTGATTTATAGGAGATCTTTATATATTAGGAAATTCATCTTTTGTCTGTGATATAAGTTGTGAATATTTTTTCCTAGTTTATCATTTGCCTTTACTCATGGTGGTTTTTGTCACATTAAAAAAAATTCCTAGGTGGTTGAATGTATTAGTTGTTCGGGGTTTTTGAGGTTTGTGTCATATTTAGTAAGGCTTTTCCTATGCCAAGATTATTTTTTAACTACCTATAATTTACCTAGTTTTTGGTTTACATTTACATCTTCAAACCAATTGGTTGTCTTTCATTTCTTTCTTTTATCCTCTAGGAAAACCAGAAAAGATGACTGTTTTTCATTTCTAAGTAAATTGTAATTTTATTTTTAAATTTTCTCCTAACCTAATAGTTATTTAGGAGAATATTTTATTTTTCTAAGCAGATGATAATTTGGTTATCCTTTTAAAAACAATAACTAATCTTAAATATTATTTCGGCTGGGCGCGGTGGCTCACGCCGTTAATCCCAGCACTTTGGGAGGCCAAGGCAGGTAGATCACGAGGTCAGGAGATCAAGACCATCCCAGCAAACACGGTGAAATCCCGCCTCTACTAAAACTACAAAAAATTAGCTGAGCATGGTGGCAGGCGCCTGTAGTCTTAGCTACTTGGGAGGCTGAGGCAGGAGAATCTCTTGGACCTGGGAGGTGGAGGTTGTGGAGAGCTGAGCTGGTGCCACTGCACTCTAGCCTGGGTGACAGAGTAAGACTCTATCTCAAAAAAAAAAAAAAAAAAAAAAAAAAAAAAAAAAATTATTTCACTGTGTTCAGAGATTGCAGCTCTTCATGACTTTTGATTTTTATAATTTATCCAGTTTTTGTTTGTAGCCGATGGCAGAATCAACTTTTTGAGAGTGTTCTCTGTATGCTGTTTGTGTGTATGCACATAGTTTTATTGGATTTATGTGTGTTTTTGGGTGTTTATGTCATTGCCCATTCAGGCTGCTATTATTTAAAAATACCATAAACTAGGTAGCTTAAAAACAATAGAAATCTATTTCTCATAGTTCTGGAGCCTGGAAGTCCAAGATCAAGGTGCTGACAAATTCAGAGTCTGGTGAAGGCCCTCTTCCTAGTGAATAGATGGTGCCTTCTCACTGTGTCCTCATATGGTGGAAGGGGCAAAGGGGCTTTCTGGGGCCTCTTTTTAAGAACATCAGTCCCAGTAATGAGTGCTCTGCCTTCCAAAAGACTTCACCTTCCTGAGGCAGGAGAATGGCATGAACCTGGGGGGTGGAGCTTGCAGTGAGCCGAGATAGCGCCACTGCACTCCAGCCTGGGTGACAGAGCGAGACTCCGTCTCAAAAAAAAAAAAAAAAAAAAAAAAAAGACTTCACCTCCTAATATTGTCACATTGGGGGTTGGAGTTTCAACATGCAAATTTGGTGCAAACATTCAGACTACAGCAATATATATGTATATGTGTGTTTCTATATGTGTATACATATACATATGTATATGTACATATATAATGTGATTGCAATATATATTCGTATATGATTAAGTTTGATTGTGTTATCAAATCTTTACTTATTTTTGCTTACTTGATTGATATATATATAGCAAAAATCTTCTACTATGTAGATTTATTAATTTCACTTTGTTTTTCTATGGATTTTTGCTTCACATATTTTAAGGCCATATTCTTAAGTGCATATGGATCCATTATTTTGACATACTTTAATTTTATATACAAGCTAATACATGAACTCATTCTCATTGTTAAAATGCAAATGATACAGAAATGCAAATGAAAAATTATTACTCAGTGCTATGTACATTAAAAGAACAATGAGATGCCATTTTTCACAACAGTTGGATTGGCAACATTTTTAAAGATTGAAAATAGTCGGTGATGGTAAGTGTGCAGGAGAAGTAGATACTCTCCTGTGTCGTTAGAGTGGAGTTCTTAGAACACTACTGGCACATGGTAAAAGTGCAATAAATGTTACCTCAACACAAATGCAACTATTGGGAGGTGACATTGAAAGTTTGGTAGAGACTAGCAAAGTGTTCACCTAAAAAGCTTGAGTTGCCCTACATCAAATCCATTCTGCTGTGTCCCTGTTTTGCCTCCATGTGAAGAAAGTGCAATCTAAGTCATTGTTTCCTCTCCCAGCGATCAGGGCTGTGCAGAGGTTCTGGGTTGTTTCAGATGCCAAACTACCAGGCTGGTCCCTCTGTAGCTCCACAACTCCACAGGCTTCCCTGGACTATGCACTGTGCCATCTGCATAGCTCCTTCTCACCAGGGGACTCTGTGTCACGTGTGGGTTAAGGAACACTTGGTGAGGTCAGGAGCCTAGGTGCTTACACCCATCTGACATCTCACCATCCCCTTTGGAGCACTGCCGGGCATTGTGTCCAGGTCTTTTTTTTTTTTCTTTTTTTCTGAGATGGAGTTTCATTCTTGTTGCCCAGGCTGGAGTGCAATGGCATGATCTCGACTCACTGCAACCCCTGCCTCCTGGGTTCAAGCAATTCTCCTGCCTCAGCCTCCCGAGTAGCTGGGATTACACACATGCGCCACCATGCCCAGCTAATTTTGTATTTTTAGTAGAGATGGGGTTTCTCCATGTTGGTCAGGCTGGTCTCGAACTCCCAACCTCAGATGATCCACCCGCCTCAGTCTCCCAAAGTGCTGGGATTACAGGTGTGAACCACTGTGCCTGGCCAGGTCTTTGAGCAGTGGAGACTCAGAGACCTCTGTCTCCTTCCTAGACCCCAGAAAATCCTGCTTCTCCAACTTCACACTTCTCTTACTCCACCTTCCAAGACTCTTCACACAATTCCTTGTTCCGTGGCTTAACATTTTACAAAAGAGGGGAAGGGCTTTGCTTACTGACTGCTTCTGCTTTCTGTCTTGTTCCAAAGTGAGGAAGGGCAAGTTCTACCCAGCAACTAGAATTGAGGGGGCAGGAGGGAAAACTAAAGGCAAACAGATAAACTATAATATTTCAATATATTTTCCTGCCACAGCATGTGTTATTATTATTCTACCTGAAAGAATTAACACCACTTTATTCTTTCCCAGCTCCCTTTGAGTATGCCTCTCCAACACACACACACACATACACACACACACACACACACACACACATGAATGCACACACATGCGCACTCCCTTTGAAAAAGACTGACTAGAACTTTCTCGCACCTCTTGGTGCAGCAGAGATCATATTCAATAGCTGCTAACTAGGCTCTCTTGCCCTGTCGCTCTCGAGTTTGTCTCTCCTGTAGGATCATCAAGGTTGCCTGGCAACCACCAGCAGGTCGGCCTTTCACATGGTTTCCTTAAAGAAAATGGCAAAGCTCTCGTTCCTGTTACAGTCCAAGCAATGCCTAATTAGTGTGAACCGGGAATCAATCGGAGAGGAGAGCGGGGGCTGGTGCAGGATGGTAAAAGGGTGTGAAGCACACAGAGGAGGGCCTGTTATGGGCACTTGGGAGCCGGTGTGATAATAGCCATACTTTCCTAAGGGTCTGTGTCTGAAAATTGCCCACTGAAAAAACCGTCATTTCATCTCTTGCCACCTCCGTGATGAAAATGGTGCAGGGCCCACAGCAAAGGGTTGTTTTTTAGGCTGATATCTGAGCTACCATTGAAGGAACAGGGGATCTTTAACCTGCACGAGGCTCCCTTCGAGGATAGGGGACACGAATATCTTCAAATATTTGGATGCTGAGAGTGCAGAAAAGGGATTAGACTGCTTCTGTTTGGCATGAGAGGGAAGCAAACGTGGGCTCACTAGAAAGGAGTGATTTTGTGAATGTAGGTGGTTCATGAAGGAAAGTAAATTCACTGCAGTACAGGCAAGCATGCTGGAAAAGGGTGTGCATGGGTGAGTCTAATGCCTTTGATGTGTCCACCCAGCACACACAGGCTCTGGAAAACCTCACCTTGGACTGGTTTGTATTCCTGAGTGGACACAAATAGCACTGGGTCTGCCCCACTGTCATAGTTCAGGCTGCTATAACAAAACACCATAAACTGGGTAGCTTATACATAACAGAAACTGATTCCTCACAGTTCTGGAGGCTGGAAGTCCAAAGTCAAGGTGTTGGCAGATCCAGTATCTGGTGAGGGCTTAATTTCTGGTTCAGAAATGGAGCCTTCTAGCTGTGTCCTCGCATGGTGGAAGAGGCATAGCAGCTCTCTGAGGCCTCCGTTACAAGGGTACTAATCTCATTCATGAGGGCTCCACCTGCATGACCTAATCACCTCCCAAAGGCTTCACCTCCTAATACCATCACACTGGGGATTAGATTTCAACAAATACATTTTGGAGGGGACACAAACATTCAGACCATAGCACCCACCCATACCCTGTGCTCTAAGGAACCACCACTCCCTGGTCCCCATTGGCAAGCATTGAGTAGCTGTTGATGTCCTTTGCATGCACCATGGGAATTCCAACCCAGTGTCTCCTAAACCCACAGGTATGGTTGGGGCCATGCTGCTGCTGAGGGCATTGACTACAGAGTCAGGGTTGGGATGATCTGAAAGGATGGACAGTAGAAAGGAGTGACTTACTCTTGCTGCAGTGGCTGGCAGCACCTGCATGGGTCAGGTCAAGGCATAAAAGCAGGACTTCTGCAGTTGAAATGAGGAGCCAAGGCCAGGTGCTGTGGCTCACACCTGTAATCCCAGCACTTTGGGAGGCCAAGGCTGGTGGATCACCTGAGGTCAGGAGTTTGAGACCAGCCTGGCCAACATGGTGAAACCCCATCTCTATTAAAAATACAAAAAAATTAGCCAGGCATGGTGTCGGACACCTGTAATCCCAGCTACTTGGGAGTCTGAGGCAGGATAATCGCTTCAACCCAGGAGGCAGAGGTTGCAGTGAGCTGAGATTTCACCACAGCACCCCAGCCTGGGCAACAAGCAAGACTCTGTCTCAAAAAAAAAAAAAAAATGAGGAGCAGGAATCCTGGGGTGGGTGAGAGGAGGTGGAGGGAGAGGACTGGGTGCCAAGCAACATCAAAGTTTATTTCAGGTGCTAGGTGTGACAGGGTAAGGTGAGGACAGGGGAAGCAGGAAAAGCCAGCTATTACATGGTAATGAGCATTGCCATTTGGTGTGTGTCTTCGATGTGCCAGGTGTTGCCATTTAATCATCTTAATTGCAACAACCAGTAAGACAGGCAATATCATCCCCACTTTGCAGGTGAGGAAACTGGGGAGCGGAGAGACCAAATAACTTGCCCAGAGTGATGCAGACAGTGGCAGGGTCAAGATGCAAATACAGATGTGCCTTTCTCCAAATTCTACCTCTTTTCCGCCTTGCTGCTGCCTTGCCCTGAGCAGCCAGATATCCAGCCACTAAGGTTACAGTGTGGACGCATAGCCTGGGCCCCTTGGTTGCGAGGGTGGTGTTGCTACTTTTGAGAGTTTAGTGTCACTCAATTGTGCCTTTTGTTTTTAAAAAACAGATTTTATTTATTTATTTATTTATTTGAGACCGAGTCTTGCTCTGTTGCCCAGGCTGGAGTGCAATGGTACGATCTCTGCTAACTGCAACCTCTACCTGCCGGGTTCAAGCAATTCTCCTGCCTCAGCCTCCCAAGTAGCTGAGATTATAGGCATGTACCATCACACTCAGCTAATTTTTGTATTTTTAGTAGAGACAGGGTTTCACCGTGTTGGCCAGCCTAATCTCAAACTCCTGACATCAGGAGATCCACCCGCCTCGGCCTCCCAAAGTACTGGGATTACAGGCGTGAGTCACTGCACCCGGCCTATTTTTCTTTTCTTTTTTTTTTTTTTTTTTTTTTTTTTTTTTT